>NC_044509.1:4509946-4512446 GCF_902362185.1 Chanos chanos | reverse complement strand
GATAGTTCTAAAGATCCACTACTCTAGTCTGATAGCTCTAAAGATTCATTACTCTAGTCTGATAGTTCTGGAGCTCCATTACTATAGTCTGTCAGCTCTGGAGATCCATTATTCTAGTCTGATCATTCTGGAGATCTATTATTCTAGTCTGATAGCTCTGGAGAGCGATTATTCTAGTCTGAATGTTTTGAAGATTCATTACTCTAGTCTGACAGTGCATGGCTTGATGAAACTTTTACTAACTTCCTATTAATGATAGCTACAGGCAAATTAGCAAGGAGAAAATAACTTCAAAGAGACAAAAAACTAAGAATGGATCTGCACACACACGCACACACACACACACACTCACACACACCCACCCACCCACACACACACACACACACACACGCACACACGCGCACACACGCACACACACACACACACACGCCACAGCGTGGAGTGGTATTGTACCAGTGCCTGGTTTATATAAGCAGAGCAAAAATGAGAAAAAGACTGAGTTTAAATGATGAAGGAGAAATAAAATGTGTGTGTGGGTGTGTGCAAATGTGCAGAGATGGACACTGAGTGCAGAACGGCATGAAAGAATATGAGTGAGAAAGAGAGAGTATGAGAGAGACAGAGTGAAAGAGAGAGAGAAAAAGAGAGAGTAAGAGAGAGAGAGAACGGGAGAGAGTTTGAGAGAGACAGAGAATAAGAGAGAGAGAATGAGAAAGAAAGAGTAGGAGAGAAAGAGAGAGAGAGAGAATGAGAAAGAAAGAGTAGGAGAGAATGAGAGAGTAAGAGAGAGAGAGAAAGAGAAAGAGTAGGAGAGAATGAGAGAGTAAGAGAGAGAGAGAGAGGGAGAAAGAGTAGGAGAGAATGAGAGGTGATTGTGTTGCCTGTCTGTCCTGCTGGATCTTGACTAGTGTTGGCACATGCTCAGTGAGTCCTGCACTGCAGTAAACCTTCAGACCGGATAAAAAATCTCTCTCTCTCTCTCTCCCTCTCCCCCTCACACACACACACACACACACAGTGACCGTTCCCACCCCCCTCCCGGCAATATCGCAGTTTGTCATCCCATTCCCACTGAGACCAGACATATTCGTCCACCGTCTGATAAAAAAAAACGTGGAGGTGCTGAGCTGATCATTTTTCTCCCCCCAGTTTCCCCCGTCTCTCCTCCTCTTCCGTCTCTCTCTCTCTCTCTCTCTCTCCCTCCCTTCTCTCCATCTCTCTCCTACAAACTGGCCCCGTTCAGAATGCAGTGACTGTCGACTCCACACACTGTGATGGAAACCAGTCTATACAACCTGGTATACGAGGACATGCAGAGACAGGAGAATAAACGTCCCCACAAAATACAATTTCATATCACTCCCATCAACCCAACCAAACCAACCTTAATTCACTGTTTAACAGAGCGGGTCTTTAACATCTGAAACCCACACCGAAAACAGACAGTATTACCATGACATCCCTAATTATCAATGCAAATCTAATCAATGAGACCATATTTTCTTTTTCCCTGAATAATCCTTATGCTGTAGTGTTTTAAAAAACCGAGTGGGTAATAAATTGTCCTTAGGTGTCTTTTCTGTTGCTGTTTGCCCAATGCACACCCAAAAACCATTCAGCACAACTGAAATCAAACTGAATGAACGGGTGGAGAAATTTTTTCCCTCTTCTTCAGTGACTACAGTGTTACCCATGTCATTATGTGAACGCACTTCAGCTAAAGGCCAGACCAAAAAAAAAAAAACCCTTTCACACAATAGACGTTTTTAACAGTGGGTACGGAACAGAACAAAAACTGGCTTATCCTTTCATTCCAACACTACCAGATTAAAAAAAAAAAAAAAATTCAATCTTGCTGCGAGATGAAATTGAAGAACTCTGCAGGCTGAGCCAAAAAGAAAAAAAAAAGAAAGAAAGAAAAAAAAAAAAAGATGTAAAAAGAAGAGTGAATGAGTTGGCTGTGAGAGAGAAAAAGGAAAGATTTTGCAGCCAACTGAGAAAGGGAAGAGAAGGGAAGCGTTTGAGAAACAGCTGGGTTATTGTGCGCTCGACTGTAACTGTGTTTCAGGACGCAAAAAAAAAAAACCCTAAACCTCCTCTCTGATCTAAAGGGTAATTTTTTGAAATCCAGATTACTGGATAATCCCAGGATTAGAGTAAACAACAGTGTATGTGATATGAGAAACACCAGTGTTGGGAGAGAAGAGACAGGGAGAGAGAAAGGCTGACGAATGTATGAGGATGATTAGGAGAGAGACAGAACGTGGAATGGAATGAGAGAGAGAGAGGGAGACAGAGAGAGAGAGAGGGAGGGAAGTAATCTGTATTCACCTAAATCCTCTCTGCTCGTGTCCGTCAGTGAAGCTGTCAAAAGAGCAACTCTCTGATCTGACAGCACCCACGGTTTGTGTTCAGCATCTCCACACACACACACACACACACAAGCGCACACACAAGCGCACACACACACACACACACACACACAGACATACACACTCAC
>NC_044509.1:4452446-4507446 GCF_902362185.1 Chanos chanos | reverse complement strand
TCTGCACTCTGCTAACAGGAAATGAGATTTGAGGGCAAAAAAATCTTTTACTTTTGCCTGCTGAAAGCATAGCGCTTTTGGAGGATTTAACCAACGTAGTCAGGCATCTGCCTGTGTTTCACTGAGTCTGTGTGGCGGTCTGCTTATACGAGGTCAATTCAAATCGAACCAACCAATGGGAGACCAAATTTTAAAAGCAGCCTTGGTTTTTTGGAGAAAGTGCCACCTGTCAGAGCAGCCATGCCTTAATTATTTTGAAAAGTAACTGAATGTGTTGTCAGTGCATTAAATAAATACTCTTTTTTTTTTAAACCATGTTAATTGTTTTCATTTGCACCAGTCTTACACTGTATCATCTTACTCATAAATTATTCTGACATAAATGTCAGAACATGGGCTTAGCTGACACCAAGTTTTTCCCTTAATAGCTCAAATCTGATGACCATTGAGAGACTAGGCCAGCTCAAATATAATCCTTTACACCGGGCACTTCAATAAACCATGTGTTATATGCTTTGTATAGTATATAGTGTATATAGTATATATAGTTTTGTACATTGGACAAGGTGCGACTTGGGTTCTGTACTCTCTCTGAATTGTTTGTCCAGATTATAAAGAGCCCAGGAATCTGAATAAAATAAGAACAAAAAAAGGCTTTTTTTGGTCGCCACTCTGTGATACTGGTGCACTGAATAAACTCTCTCCTGGTCATCACTGTGATAGTTCTGTGACTTGTGGTGCAGTGAATGAACTCTCTCCTGGTCATCTCTCTGTGATAGTTCTGTGACTTGTGGTGCACTGAATAAACCCTCTCCTCCTGTAGTTCTGGACTGCTTGTAAGTGGCCCGTCATAGAGACTAGGTTATATGTGTGTGTGTGTTGTGTGTGTGTGTTGTGTGTGTTTTGGAGGAGGTGGAAAAAGGAGGAGCTGACCTGCGCGTCTGAAATGGAGATTCGCTTCGACTCGATGGTGGGGCGTCGGGCCACGCGTGGAGATATGTGGGAGTAACCTGCGCCTCCTGCTGCACCTCCTCCTGCTGACAGATACGTCCCTCTCTCCTGGAGAGACATCTTCCTGCCCGACAGGTGTGGCCTTTGGGGCGGGGCTTTTTTAGTCCCCGCCCCATTCCTGATGCCATTGGTGGTCCCGTTAGGAGGGGCGGGCGTCATGGAAACAGCCGCCATCTTATCGGCGAGCTCTGCGTCCGTGGAGGATGAGGAGGTTTGGAACTGAGGGTCGGTCTCTGTACCCCCACGGCTTGGATCGCAGCTCATCGCCATGGCGACGTCGAAAGAGGGGAACAGAGGAAGTGGAGGAGGAGGAGTAGGAAGAGGGGAGGGTGGAAGGCGGGAACCAGTCGCATTAACAGAACTTCATCCAGCCTGGCACTGCCGTCCCTGAAGAGAAGAGAAGAGAAGAGAAGAGAAGAGAAGAGAAGAGAAGAGAAGAGAAGAGAAGAGAAGAGAAGAGCTTAAAGTAGAGGCAATGTAATGTAATCAGAGTAATTAATTTATACAAAACAATGTCTGAGATACTGTTGCCATCACACACACACACACACACACACACACACACACATTTGTATTCCTATGTCAAGTGCTTTCTTGAACTGGAATTGAAGTTTGATAACCCTAAACATAACTACAGAAAATAAAAACAATATGTCAGTTTTTATGACCAAAAAAAAGAAAGAAAGGTGTCTGGTTTCGTGAGAAAAATATTTGTGTATTTCTTAGGACACCTGGTCCTTACAAGCATTATAAGTTCAAAAAACACACACACTCGCACGCAAACAATAAACAAAAAGCACCGATATTAACCATAAATAGACATAATCCTTTTCAAGGCCCTTGGTAAATTCCTCCTCACAGATTGTATCTGAGTTAACCCCCCCCACCATCTCTCTCTCTCTCTCTCTCTCTCTCTCTCTGATGTTGACAGATGGGGGGTGACTGGTCTTGTAGGATCATTTAAGACAAATTTACTGCAACTTCATTTCAGTCGGGGAGGTTTAAAGCGCTCTGCTCCTGTCTCCATGTCTCTCCCCCTGGGCTCAGCCAGGGCAGGGTATATTCCCCACGGAGACACGGGGCGGACCTGCCCAGGCACAGCCGCCTAATTGAAACCCCAAAAAAGTGATGGAACTCATTTTAGACAGAGAGCAGAAATAATTAAGACCGATTCTTCTGGATGGATCCACACACACACACGCGCACACACACACACACGCTCCCTCCATCTCTGGTTTGCACACTCTCTTCTAACACGGTCTCTCTCTCCAGCCCACCACAAATCCCGCCCCCCCCCATCCCAAACTGAGTCTGGTACCTTAAGCACATGTCAACAACAAATGAAAAACCCCCAACCTCAGACGTGTTTTTCGCTGAAGGCATTAGTGCACGCGGACCCTGTCACGACCTCGTTTTATAAGGGCAGAAAAACAAACACACCGAAAATGACCACAAAATAGAGAGAGAGAGAGAGAAAGTGGTTATATGCAACAGCTGTTCATAAACAGAACATCTGTCTAAATGTTCCGGAATATCAACATATAAACCGTTGCCTTAGGAATGTTCTTTTTTTCTGACTAATGCCAGGAATCCTTGGTGACTACACTTCTTATTAGGTAAAGTGTTAAGCACATTTTAGGGTTTGTCAAACGGGAGGTCTGCTCAGGACAGCCTACATTGGGTTGCTCTCCTCTCCTCTCCTCACCTCACCTCACTCCACCTCTTCTCCTCCTCCACTCCTATAATGATCAAATCTAACCCCACAGAGAGAGAAACACACAGTAGCAGAGGACAGCTGGCTCAGATACTCAATAGATAAAAGGATCAAAGCGTACAAAACATGTACTCCACACACACACACACACACACACACACACACACAGAGAGAGAGAGAGTGAGAGTGAGAGATGGATTCATTCATCCATGGTCATCCTGTTCTATCTTTTTAATTAACATCTTTCGGGTTGTTTACTGAGTAGAATGAGGCTGTGTTCTAAAGGAAGAAGCAGAAGTGCGTAAACACACAAACAAACGAACAAACGCATGAAACGCATGAGATGGAAAAATCATTTCACTCAATTATTTGTAATTTGCTGGTCATATTTAAACGAGAAACAATTTGCGTTAGGTATCACCGCGGTATCAGCAGTTAAGAGTTTCATTATCACTCAGAGTCTCGTTCTCTCAGGTTTGTCTCGTCTTTCTCGGACGGCGAACTGCAGCAGGAAGATGAAGAACAGGAACTCAAACAAAACTATAACGTTCTGACATCGAACACACATTGTCCCTGAGGGGGGGGCCAGGTGGGGGGGGGGGGGGGGGGGGGGTGCTCGTCTCTCACAGATTTAGGGCAGAATGAATATTTTTATTTCGCTCGTACCCTGAAGGTTACCCAAAATACACGGGACACAGTGAATCTTCCCATTTTCTCCATTCCCTAGTGTCTTTCCATTGGGAACACAGTGTTAAGAGTTTTAACAGGGAGTCAAAGGCATTCAGACAAACCTCTCTCTCTCTCTCTCTCTCTCTCTGACAGCCGGGACCCTGTGCTAAAGCGATTAATCCGTTGCCTCAAAAAGGAACTGAGACTGGTTTTCTGTGACCTTTACAAGTTATATATGCAAAAATGTATAAATACACACACAGACCAGTGTATGCAAATGACCACAAGTTCTAGGGAATGCATGCGCAAACATACGTGCACACACACACACACACACACACACACACACACACATTTAAAACAAATATAGACAAAACACACACAAATACGACAGACACACACGCACACACACACACACACATTTAAAACCAATATTTACAAAACAAGCACAAAGATGACAGACATGCACACATACACACACACACGCATGCACACACAAACGCACAAAGGAGGGCGAGAGAGACTGAGAGAGAGAGAGAAACAGAGACAGAAAGAAAGGTGGTTGGGAAGAATTAGAGGACTGGAAATTTCTAGTGGGCATTGGACAAGGTACAGAACACACACACACACACACACACACACAAACAAACACACACACACACACACACACATATATACGCTCACATCAGCAATGCAATACAAATATGCATATGCGCAAGAGCACACACATACACAGAACACACACACACCACACACACATATATATATACACGGACATCAGCAATACAATGCAAATATGCATATGTACAAGAGCACACACATACACACATACACACACACACACACACACACACACATCATCGTCGTCATCATCAAGTCAGCCACAGCGTTCCGTGAGAGTTGGAGAACATGGTCAGACTGTGTAGGTGAGCTACAGGAGACTTGTATGACCCTCACTGACAGGTTCAGCCACAGCAGGTGGGCTGCCTGTTGCTCCGACAACCCTTCCCGTATACACATAAATTATCTGCAGCAAAAAGCAGACATAGGCTCCAATGTCTGACGGAAACGAAGCATTGAGAACGCGCTAAGTCAGAAAGAAATAGTTACTATGAGAAGAGGATGAGTAGAGAGAACCTTTCCCTCTCTCTCTCTCTCTCTCTCTTCCGTGTAAAGATGGTAGTAAATTATAAACACAACTGACCCCTGGAGAACAATTTGACCTTTAACAAACACAGCTGCTTTCAGCGTGCCTCGTTCTTACTAAATGAGAAGAGGTATTGAGATTTATTGATCTAGAAAATTCCCTTACATAAAAATAAATGATTTAATGGACAGGAAACTCTTGTAATTATATTCTTGAATAAACTGAATAGAAATCGAAAAAGTTGTGTTATGTACTTCCGTAAGGTTGTCATACAACCAATTGTCCACCCAGACCCCACCCCCCACACAGACACGCATACACACGCACATTCAGATGCATGTGTGTGCAAACACACACACACACGCACACACGCACATTAATGATATTCATAAAATTTTGCATCTTTAACAAGACACAAGGGTTAACATGTAAAAATCTGAATTATTTTTTCACTGGCTGTGCATGATTCTCTCTTCTGTTACAGGCAGCTGTCTCATTTTTCCCCTTCTCTGTGACCAACAGTAGAAGATTTATATAGAGAGAGAATGCGTGGATGAGTCCAGTCAGGGGTGGATGGGTGGGTGTGACTCCCAGTCTCCTGCCCCCTCGCTTCCCCAACATACACACACACACACACGCCCAACACACACACAAACACGCCCCTAACATACACACACACAGACACATACACACACAAACACACACACACACACAAACACAACCCCCAACACACACACACACACACACACCCAACACACACAACACACAAACAACATATCCCCAACACATACACAAACACGCCCCCAACACACACACCCCCAACACACACACAAACACACACATAAAAAAATTAACAGAAACCTTTTTTTGTCGCGACTGGCAGGTCTACTGCGGATAGAGAGGTGACTGGCTGTTTTATGGCTGTTTTAGTGCGATAGGATTCTGGTGACTAATGGAGGTCTCCTGAGGGTCTGAAAAATGATCTTTCAAACAATTAGAAATATTGAATTTCCAGTATTGCAGAGGATCATTCAGGGAGGAAACAAAACAAACAAAGAACCTCAGAGCAGATCGGGATCCATTTTATCGTTCTTTCTCCAAAAGACATACAGCTACAACATTCCGGTCTGATGAAATATGAAAGTTTGTTTCCCCAAAAAAAAAGAAAAAAAAATAGTAGATGTAGAGCCATGCTAACCCTGTCTGCCGTTTATTTATCCTTAATGGAATTTTTATTGGAAGAGTTTACGCTGAGTTTGAAGGTCACTGAGTTTGAAGGTCACCTGTGGGTAGCCCTGGGGAATTCAGAGACACTCACAGAGAACCATGACGACGCTACAGAGAGAGAGAAAAAAAAAAAACGTTTTCATTTTATCATACTTGAGTTCATACTAAAAGTCTCTGTTTTGTTTCATCTCTCTCAGACAAAGCATACCCCATGAATGAATCCGTATACAGCGTGCTAGGCAACGCACACACACATACACACACACACACAGTCATTGACCTTGCAGCCTTCCCAGTGCGTTGATGCAGTCTGTAAACACCGTCTCCATGGAGGAGGAGAGCAGGAGGAGTAGAACGACAGAAGAAAGAAAGAAAGAGAGAGAGAGAGAGCGCGAGAGAGAGAGAGAGAGAGAGAGTGGGGAGGTTGGAGAGTGAGCTCATAGCACTGTGCCCACACACTACCTACTCACTCTCCATCTTCCTGCTCCAGCTTCAGCCGAATCCCCGGACTGACTCTGCCAAAAGAGCCTGATAGTTTTTCACCGTAGGCGAAGACTTGCGCTGGAGCGTGCCCAGGCACTGAACTAATCAAATTAAACGGGGGGGGGGGGAGAGAGAGAGAGAGAGAGAGAGAGAGAGAGAGAGAGAGAGTGCCAAGCCCATGGCCAACTCAAAAGAGAAACTGACTCTAATGCTTTGATGTGGGTGATTCGGGATCAGGTACAATGTCGGGTAGGCGCTTTGTCACGTAGCCCGTTATTGGTCCGTCAGTCAAAACGGACAGAGCCTTTTATTTTTGAAAAAGCATCGTTCGTTTATACGTCGCACCACCCGACACAGGACTGTCACAGCCCTCTCCAACCGCTTACATCAAATCTACACGAGCCAAAAAAGAAAAAAAAAAAAGAAAAAAAAAAAGTCTAAAAAATGCTAAGGCTTTACAACACATGAAAAGCCATTTCCTGCATGTGAATTAGACAACTGAACGGACAGAGAGGTTCTCTGGTGAGATTTTACGAGTGAGACGCTGTTTAAAAAGGAAGCGCCCTTTGAGATATACAGACGAGCTGCTCTCCCTCTCTCTGAGTTTTGGGTTTGTCAACAGCTGTGCTCCGTCTCCCAGAGGTCCCAGTGTTTCCACTTGACGAGTCTCGCGGGAGCGCTTTGACGGAGATGGATATTGACAGACTTGCGAACTCATCAAGCGTGAGAGAGAAAGAACCGAGTGATGGAGAGCGCCGTCGCTGAACAGAACGGGTGTTGACGCAGATTAACCGTAACGAGATTTTACGGCGCGTGGGACGGCGTGGAGAGAACACAGAACGTGCCTGAGACCACACATCCCGCGTAGTACGGAGACCGTACGCGAGGACGTGTGTGTATACGCGGCTTACAGATCAGACAGCTGCAGAGATAACTCTCTCTAGACGTGTCCTCGGACATAAACATAAGTTCGAACATGAACTGAACGTAAACTGCACCAAACGTCACCTTCACGGTTACCGGGACTATTACATGGCACCGGTGACCGTAAATATTTTATGTTTTCACTCCCTGGTATCGGGACAAATCGGGTTTTAAGATGGCTGTGGGACAAATAGAGGAATTAGGACTGCATGTTACTGTGGAGAAAAATGGGACAGGTCAGCGTAACTGCTGCTGATGATATTCTGAGACGACAGCCAAACTGTGTTTTCCCACTCAGCACTTCTGTGTTTGGGCAGGAAATGTGAGTGTGTGTGTGTGTGTGTGTGAGAGAGAGAGAGAGAGAGAGAGAGAGAGAGAGAGAGAGAGAGAGAGAGAGAGCTTGTGGCTACAATATAAGAACCAGAACTTTCTAGATGAAGACAGAGGGACACCCAGTTTACATCTAAAATTAAGTTAATCTGCAGGGCCGCTAATTGGAACCACTTTCATTTCTACGTTTACCACATCGAGACGTCCGTCTCTAATTACGTGGGGAGAGTCCAGCCGAAACCTTCCGTGTGAGACGATAATCCATGGCGAGAGAGTAATGGAAATAAGGGGAACAGCTAAACACTGTGAATTGGACTCACCTCTCTTTCTCTAGCAGGATCTGCGTTGTCCTCCTTCCCCTACAGCAGACAGGAACCTACAAACACATGTAAAGTCTGTTAGCGATGTCTAGAGTCACGGTGATAAACAGGTATGACAACAATGAAGGCTAAACTCTTACATGTAAAGTATGACCTTTAGCCTCAATCACCGAATCATAAAGTCACGCTTTCTGATGAAGCGTAAAACACATGTTTAAGATGACATTGATAAAATCAGATATCTGACACCACGGGGTAAAGAATGGAACAGGAATATAGTTACACGTGTTTTTGGCACTCGCATTCATGGAAAATAACGGGTTAGGTCATTTTTAGTTTACATTGTTAGGAAAAAGAAATAAATAAACTGACAAAATTAAAGTGTGCCTTGCAAATCAAAGAAATGCAGTAGTTTGAACCTTTTTTTCTTTTCTTTTTTTACAGTAGAACATAAAAGGTATCGTTGCATAAATAAGTCTCCATTTCCTTTTGAAAATAAATAAATAAATATCAAAACTCCTCAGCTCTCTGTGAGGAATGACAGAAGGAAGTGTTTGAAATGATGAGTTTAAAGGTTCAATTCAGAAATCTTCCGGAATCTTCCGTCATCAGTTAAAAACGATCGCTACTCTTTGCAGAGACGCGTTAACATCTGGACAAAGAAGCGGCCTAGTTTCACTAGGACGGCCAGCTTAACACAGACTGTCAAATGTTGGACTCAAACCCCTAAAACCAGCTGACTAACATGTTACTAAGCAGTTTAATCCTGTGGCTAACACAACCTTATTAATTTGAGGGAAGTACTGTTTACACTAACAGAGTCACAACTGCTTCTCAGGATTAGCGACTTGGCTTCGCGAACAAACGCTTGTTTAGACAGCGCGCCGATGCCAAATTTACACCCTGGACACGCATACTCACTGCAGCTCTTCTTACGACACGCTGACGACCTTTTTACGAACGTCTAATGACGACCGACAGCTCAGATGAAGAGGTGAGAACGCAAACACAGAGACGGAGAGGGGGGAAAAAAAGGCGAAGCAACCCCCGCTGGCTCCGTAGTAAAAGAGAGAGGATTAAATCCCCTCTTGTGCCGTAGAGGCAGAGCAATTCCTGGCGCTCTCCAAAACTTGGCGCGAGGACACAGGGACCGCTCGGGAGAAAGCAGAGCCTTCAAAACCAAAGGCCAACAGCTGAGGACCGTTTGGCAGCCATTTGGAGGTGCTCCCGTCATGGCTCCCCCAACTTGCCGGGGACACCGGGCGTAGCGACGGCTCTTTCCGAGCTCTCCCGGACCTCAGAGGCCGACGGGTCATTTGTCTGCTTTGTCATTTGTCAGCGCCGGATTCCTAACGCTTTAAAATGTCAGAGTAAACAGTGTCCAGACCTCAACGGGCCACGGAAGAACAACCTTCCTCACACGAGCATCTCGGTTACTTAACTTCACTTCAAATACCCCTCAGAGAGAGAGGGAAACACAGCTGGGCTTTTTTTTTTTTTGTCGGAGACTAAACTGGGGGAGAGGGGATTTTTCCCTTCTTTTCTTTTCCTTTCCTTCCTAACACCCCCCCCCCCCCCCCCCCCCCCCCCCCCCAAAATGCCAAACATAAAGCTCTTTGGCGGAGAGTAGATCAGAGAGAAGAGAACGCTGGGGAGAGCTGGCTGTCAACTCTAAATGCATTTCCAAGCTTTGAATGGATGAAAGGAAGGAAAAAGCCAAGCAGTTCACACCCATACACAGACACACATCGCTGCGACTCTACCGACCTGTGTGTGTGTGTGTGTGTGTGTGTGTGTGTGTGTGCAGAAATGATAGAAGGTGTTACTACGATAACAGAGAAATATGTTGTGTACTGTAACACTTAGGCTGTCCTCAGCGTGACCTATTGAGCCATGTACACTGACAGTCTGGTTCGCTCGGATGATGTGTCACATTTAATTCTATTCGCAGAGAGAAGAACTGAGAAGTTCTGATGGGGATGGGGGGGGGGGGGGGGGGGGGGGGCAGTGATAGCCAGAGCTGCAGTGGCTGTCACAGGAGAAGAGTGAAGGCAAAAAGGAAGGACAGAGAAAATACTGGGTATGTATCACTGAGAGAGAGAAAGAGAGAGAGAGACTTTAAACGAATATGGTTTGCTCATCTAGATTCTCTGTTAATCTTCAAATTCTAATTTTTGACTTCTTCTTGTAAACGTCCTTAACAATGAAACATTATGAGAGTACAACCTCATAGAGATGGAGAGAGAGAGAGAGAGAGAGAGGATGACTTTGAATGAAAAGGGGTCATCTTTGTTCTCTATTAATGTTTAAATTCTCATTTTTAATGCATCCTCTTGACATAGAGAGAGAGGGAGAGGGAGAGAGTGTGTGAGAGAGAGAGTATGTGTGTGTGTGTGTGGGAGGGGGGGTAAGCGGAGGCAAGAGTGTGTATGATTGAATATCAAGTGGGCTGCATACCACAAAAAACAAAACCCTACCATGACAGTGCTGAGTGATGTCAAAACATTTCAGCGAGAGGAGAGCCCTGATAGAGTGATGCAAGAGGAAGAAAGAGAGAAGAGACAATCCCCCCCCCCCCCAAAAAACCCCAGCACAGGAGGGGGGGGTGGGTGGGTGGTATGGCGACGAGAAAGACAGAGGGAGGGTGAAGAGAAGAGAAATGAACTGTGTCTCCATAACAGCAAACAGGTCTTCACCTCAGCCATTACACACTCAAGACGGATCCATTTCAACTCAGTAATGATCTCACCACACACACACACGCGCATACACACACACACTAATATGACCATAAACAGATGTTCTTGGTAACAGCGTTTACCGTAGATGTGCACACTGGAAGACTGCAGGCGTTATGAAGGTGTTGCACTCTCTCGATCCATCATTCTCTCTCTCTCACTCTCTCTCTCTCTCCTTCTCTCTCTCTCACTGTCTGATCCTCACCTGGCCTCACACAGTACCCCCAGGCCTGGAAACCGTGGCAACCCACTACCCGCTGATGCCATTAATAAGAGAGAACATTGAGAGGACACACACACCGAGACAGAGGTGGCTTTGTGTGGGTGTGTGTGACTGTCAAAATTCAGGTATTAGCTCTTTTCCTGACTTTGACGCTGACGTATTTCTCTTTCAGCAACGTGCGCGCACACACACACACACACACACACACAGAGTGTCATCCTGAACTGTAACTGTAACTTGTAATATAGAACTAAAATCAAAACTATCTCTCTGAACTGACAGACTCACATCTTAGCCATTAAAATCACATTCAACAGGAAATCCATTTGGCTTTGAAAAAACTGGGCCAGTTAGGTTACATAATGCAAACCCAGCTCATCTTTA
Source organism: Chanos chanos (assembly GCF_902362185.1). NCBI lineage: Eukaryota > Metazoa > Chordata > Actinopteri > Gonorynchiformes > Chanidae > Chanos > Chanos chanos. Next base: position 4,496,276 of record NC_044509.1, on the reverse strand, counting down.
GTTTTGCATCAACTTCAGTTCAAATGGATTGCATTGCAAGCACTGAAACCCAATGATACAGAGGTCAAGTTCAGGTGAAAAGAGCCTGTGTTTAGGATTAAGGGCTAAGATTAGACAAGGTTAATCAGATACTTGGTAAATATTGTCACAAACAGTAACCTGAGGTCCATTTTCATTCAGCTTTCATTTCACGGTCCAGACCAGAACACTCTGCAGTTTTCACAGACATCTCCAATTAGGGCCAATTAGGACACTGACACGAGAGCCCGAACCTCCCCAATAACACACACACACACACACACACTCAGATTACTGCACTTCCATATTCAAACTATCACTCACAGAGCACTTCTACTCTGACACTGTAATTACAGCCCTGTCTGCGCGTGTGTGTGTGTGTGTGTATGTATATGCTCTCACTCAATTGGACACTTTCGCTTGTCTTGACACGCGTGTGTGTGTGTGTGAGAGAGAGGGAGGGAGAGAGTGAGAGAGTGTGTGTGTAGAAGGCTAATCCCCTGCTCTCTTTAATTGAATCTCACAGATTATCTGCATGAGATGCAGTAGGCTATGAGGCTAGCCGGAGAAGCTAGGAAACAATCAATGACTGCCTTTCGGCACTCAGAACTCCAAACTGAGAGGCAGATACTGACTTCCACTTGGTCTGCTTTCACTCTCTCTCTCTCTCTCTCTCTCTCTCTCTCCCTGTGTCTTTCTCCCTCCCAAACTATAAACAGTTGAGGGAGTAACTGAACAAGCACGCTCAGAGAGGCCAGAAATAACCCCCACCATCAAATACACAATCCCAGCCAAATCCAGCGCTAACCTGTCTGCTGTGGATGTCTAAAACCTGAGCCAGTGAACAGAGGATTATAAAGGACACACAGATAACAAGGGAGGCGAACTCCCTGTCTCGTTTCTACTCACACGCACACACACAGAGACGGGTCCTGCAGGGCCGAAATCCAGGAGATAAGCACATGACTCAGTCCAGTGGGAGAGAAGGAGGCCCACACAAAGTCCTCATTTCCAGGGTATCCTCCCCCCTCCCCTTGCCCCTCGGGCCGGCATTTGGACCTCCAGAGCTAACCCCAGTCTCCTGCTTACTGCCAAGCCCAGAGCGAGGCACTCTGTGAGGGCAGGGCATGGGTGGAGCCTGGGTGGGTGGTGGGGGGGTGGAAATGGAGCTGGTGAAGATCTAGTGATGTAGACCCGCCCCTCTCTGCTGAGTCACCAGATCACACGCGAGTGTGTGTGTGTGTGTGTGAGAGAGAGATTAGTACACAGTAGGGCATTTGGTCCCATCTGGAAACACCCCTGTACCTCTTGAGAGTTGGGACTTTCATCAATTAGAGTACACGCACGCATGCGCGTGTTCACAAACGGACACAGTATGCTATATATAGCCTTCTGTTATTCATCATTTGTGATGAATGGTGGAAATTGTGAGTTATCCTGACCGATATTTTGGAACTCGGGTGACTTTCTCAGTGAATGAATCCTTAGCAAACCCAAACATACTGAATCAGTCAGCCACATCACAGATGGGGAAAACCTTCACTTCTCCAAACTGAGAATTCACACTCGGGAGTTTCCACACAGTGTTGCCGTCTTCCCTTCTCTGCCTGTCTTCCACCCTCCGCTGTCTCACTGCGCTGCCGGATGCCGCTTTTTTTAATTGCCATGAGCGCAATGAGTTTTTTTAAAAAAAAAACCAAATGAACAAAAAGTCATTAGGCCATAATGCTTCATCTCTTTGACTTCATTTCTTTCTAAAAATGGGAAAAACAGAGAGTCTGTAATATAATTTACGGTAGACTTCAGACTGCCTCATGACACAATACCAAGTCAAGTCTTTCCGTCAAACGCAACTGGCAGCCCACGGAGAGTTTTTATATCGCCTTTACAGGGCTGCCTCGTCTGTGCCCTTTTAAATCCCATCCAACAGAAAAACAAAAATAACAACAACAACAACAACAAGGAAAAACCCCACAGACCTAACCAGTTCCCAACCAGTCTCCCCACATGTCTCTCATCCCTCCCTTCAGTGTCTGGATTGGCATTGGCCTGCTGGTTAAATCGGCTGTCTGTCTGTCTCTCTGAACCCCAGTTCTGTTGAGGGCAGATGTTTTAAAAGGCCGGGGAACGGTCTGCTGGGGGTGAAGCTGTTTGATTAACTGTCTGTCAGCAGGGGGCAGCGTCCAGGTTTTACAGCCCCTCCCTCTGTCTTCCTTAGTTGGCAAGATTTTGAACTTGAAGAGGTCACGACGTGGTCAACCTTTGTTTTTTTGATGTTTTGACATTTTTACCATTATCATCTTGCCTTTTAACGTACTTACTGTATTCCAAATTAACTCTGCGTGTGTGACTGGGTGGGTTTTGAATGAACTTTTATCTTTTAATTTGTTTTTATTATAGTTCTTAGAAATTGGATTGTGATACAATGGAAAAATGCGCGTCTACTTTAGATACAGTGATATTACTGCCGACACAAGGGAAAATTTGATTAGGTTGCTGCTTCTACGAAACACACATCTCATCAAAAATGAACAGGCATAGTAGAAATGTGTGTGTGTGTGTGTGTGTGTGTGTGTGTTCATTGCCTTTATAATTGTGTCACCCTCAATCCAAGCAAATCCAATTATGTGAAAAGGTTGCAGGCAAAGAGCAGTGAAGGGAGATTCAGCCACAACAACAAAAACCACAGGCTCAGAAAGTCAGTGTGTTTCTCTCTCTCTCTCTCTCCCTCTCTCTCTCTCTCTCTCTGTCTGTGTGTGAATATCTGTCACATGCAGCTTAAAAAAGGAAGAGCATATAAAAAGGGAAACTCCACATTAAAGCTGAAAATGAAAATGGTAAAGTTCTTCTTCTGATACGTCTGACGTTTTTTTTCGATGTGGAGCTGAAATTGTTTTTTTGGGATGCAGCGTCCCTTTACCAACCCAGGAATCGACAGTACATAGCCCACTACACTGACTCTCTCAGTTCTGTTATTCAGTGAAGACAGTTGCCATTCAATTAGTATTAGTATGTCTGTTTAAGAGTGTTTTCCCTTTTCAGATCTCATTAAGATGTATTACAAATTCACAGAAAGCTGTTGAATGCCAAGAGTCACCGAACTGTGATTGTGCCTTGATAACAAGACATATATTCCTTCAAATACATGTCTTTTCCCACAGCAAAGCTACAGTGTGCCTTCAGAGGGTTCCTCCGCTGAGTCGAAAAGCTTTTAAGAGCTTGCTTGAAACAATTTACCGCACATAGTCGCGGTTTATGTAATCTATCAGTACAGGAATCAGTACAGAAACTAGTAATCTATCAGTACAGGAAAATTACTAACAAAAATATAAATGCTTTAACATTTTTTTTTAAACAGATTACATCATTTAAAACAATACAAAAAAATACAATACTAATTGTGTATTGTAATTATAAACATATTAACTTAAGAGGTTATCACTGTCAGAAATAACTACTTATGCTACATGTAATTGTTCAGACGAGTCCATTTGGCGACAGTGTTAAGACGTGCTACAAACAAAGAACTTAACCTCTATCCCGGATCAGACACTTCGTTTCCAGCAAAACAGATATCTTTAATTAAGTCTGATTCGACGGGACGTGTTGCCAGCACAGTTGATTTAGCTGCGCGCTCGCGGTGTAAGCAGGAGGCCAACGTCTACGGCTGGCTGGGTCTTAATTGGATGCATAGGCAGATGAGTTTTCCCACCACAAATGTCACTTTTGTCTAGCACAGAACAGAAAAGTATAACACTTGGTTATTACGCAGCAGTCTCTCTCTCTCTCTCTCCGAGAGAAACACAGACAGAGAGCGTGAGTGCAATAGCATCTCCGTAGCTGCTCTCTGCACAGTTTAAGGTCACAGTGGCAGACGGAGACATAGATCTGATTCGGCTTTCTTTCGACAAATACATTTCAGTATCATTTATGACTTCATCTGCCAAAAAGCGTGTACGCCCAACCTTTAAAAGGCACTTTGTCGTAGCCACACGAGATTAGCAGTTTATGACAAATTGATTATTCTGCGAAACGGAGATTTTACTGTAACCAGCTCTGCCTTCGTTGCTAACACAGGGTTGAGTGGACGCATGAAAAATTGGAAAGTGGTCCAATCTCTCCTCGTATCTTTGGCCAATTCCATTTTGCATTTTGGTGATGAGGACACAAGCTCTCACAGGAGTTATCAGGCATGCTTGAAAGCTTTGTCGCATTTAAATGGGGCTGAAGTCGACTGATTTATTACCTTTAGTTGCACTTTGTTCTTGTATTGTTCTCAGTTGCGAGTTTTCCCTCCCTCTTTACAGCGTAACGTCTCTCGCTGGCGCACAGCTAGCAACTGTTTTTCCAATATGATCTTTATCCAGTATGCTAAATGCAAACTGCGTTGTCGACACAACTGTGAGAGTGTACAATGATTTTTTTTTTTTTTTTTTTGGAACGAAGTTGGTTTAAATGAACATAATTTAATCTGCATCGGTTTGAGTTTAGCTCCAATGTTACTCCTGTAGCTAAAAAAAAAAAAAAGTTAGAGTTTCAACAGATCAATTCTACAAAGTCACACTGTGAAGTCACGTCATTTCGTTGACACCTCTTTATTTTAGCGTCAACTATGTTTGACAGTTAACGCAATGTGTGTGACACAAGATGAATCACTTGTTCATATGTGTGTTTTCGAAATGCCCAAATGATATGAATCATATTCCAAAACCTCTCTCGCAGTTTGAGAGAGAATCGTTTGGATTGTCAGGTGTGACTTCAATAGAGTGCAAGCATGTGTGTTGTTGTCGCGGTAATGGCAACTCCCGTTTGTTAACGTTTGGAATTTGCCAGCAGACAAACCGAACGATGTCAAATCCTCGACCAACCACAAAAGGCGTCACTTCAAATTTTAGCAAAAGCGAGAGCTGGCGGAAGTTTGAGGGCAGGGCCAACCTACTCGCTGTCAGATTGAGACAGGGCCTGCTTCCCATACGGATTTAGATTCTTCAGATGAGATCTCTTCAGTTCTCTACTGTTGGAGTCTCCTGTGACTGAGATTTCGATACTGCCAGGGCCTGTTACGGACAAGCCCCATTACAGGAGACCAGTGTGGGCGGCCTGACGGACTGGCAGCTGCCTGGGATGGAGGACAGTGATGCCAGCTCATCTGCTGACCTTGTTTCTGTGCTGGTAGAGTATGTTCTCAAGAGGGCAGTGCAAGGTTGTGAAGGGGGTGGGGTGGGATTGCCTGGCCATGTTAAAGGAAAATATTTGGATAAAACATTTCCTTTCAAAATGTGTGTCATTTGACATCTGTAAAAATGCTGGGCTTTTCATCACACACACAAACACATGTATATGTGTGTGTGCGCATGTATATATACACACACATATATTTATAAATACACATACATACATACGACTCACTAACCCCTTTATGAGGTATATATGAGTCTTATAGGTACACTGTATAGGTCTGAGGGGTCATGTAGAGAGGATGATAAGGTTCACATTACAGAGAACAGGCTGTGTGACTGTCATTCCCCTTTCTACCACAGTCTGGAAGCCGGCTTCTGGAACCTTCTTCACGCAACCAGTGTCGTTACAGCATCTGATGTCATTCACACGCGACATCAAGTAGGCTGTAACAGGGGCGTACATTGTATCTGTAACACTGTGACAGATAGTCTGTAAAACGCTGCTTTGGGACAAGGGTAGCCCCCTTTTGCCTTAAAAGCAGATAGAGATGAAAAAATCTAAATTCAAAGCCCCTCACTCCGTCGTTGGGGGCTCCCGTGACAGGCTTCAGAGCCTCTTATGGACGCGCCCGTTACAGAGGACCAGCGTGGGCGGCCTGACGGACAGTGATGCCAGCTCATCTGCTGACCTTGTTTCTATGCTCATTGAGTCTGTTTTCCAGAGGGCAGTGCGAGGTGTTAGCCGAGGCGCGGTGGCCAGGTAAAACGAAAACATTTGAAATAATTGCTTCCAATAAAGATGTATCTATTGAATCTTTAAACATCTTCAAAAATTCTTTGCTTGTCACCACACACACACATATATATATATGTACATACATGCGTACACACACACACACACACATACACTCACTGACCACTTCATGAGGTATACCAACCTTATAGGTACACTACATTGGAGTGCAGTTATTTGTCAGTGATGCTGTACCCCGTTCATCAACAGTCATTCTCTGACCACTGACTGCTGTTGACTGAATATTACTGGAGTGACAAACTGTTCTCAACACAGCGGTGACACTGACATGGTAGAGGCTGGCACGGCAGTGGCTGGTGTAAGTATGTCAGTGACAGCAGTGATGTTGCTGGGGTATTAACACGTGTCCATGTCACCGCTGGGCTGAGAGTGATCCAGCCAACAGTGGTCCTCTGGTCTAACACTGACCACTGACGAAGGGTTACAGGATGACTAACACAAAATATGTGCATAGCATAGTCTCCACAATGACATGGTTTACCTGTAAGGTAGATGTTTCTATTAATGGCTGGTGAGTTTGTGTATATATATGTGTATGTGTATGTATATATATATCTATATACACACACACACACACACACACACATATATATATATATATATATATATGCATACCTATATCTACAACTTTTTATCTACCTATCTATCTATCTATGTGTGTATTAAATGCATTTTTAAGAGGCACATAATTGTACAATAAGATGCACAGTTAAGATGCATGAATGCTATGTTGTATATTAGGACTTGTGTTATATATTTTTCCACTCATGCATTATTAAAGCCATTTTCAATAAACTTGAAGGGAATCACAAAAAAGTTTTGTGAATAATAATCACAAGGCCAAACACACTGAAAGCCAAACAATACCAAACAGAGCTACTTTCCAGCAGTGTGGCCAGGCAATGATGTCATGCATCCAGTCGTTCAGAAAAACAACCAAATGTCACAACTCAACGATATGATAAGGATGATGAGACAGCCATCGTAAGTCTTAAGTGGTTGTAAGTTGCATACTTCATAAGTCATGGACAGTCGGTGTAATAGGAAAGAGAGAAGTGTGTGTGTGTGTCAGACACACACACACACACACACACACACACACACACACACATCTGCAGCTTGCTTAGTGCATTACTTTTTCTAGGAGTTTTTCAGTCTGTCGGTTAAGGTTTACCAAAGATTCTAAAGACTCTAGTAGTAGAGATGTGTAACTCACAGATACATTAGTCTACACATTACTGTGAGAATAGAGATGTGTAACTCACAGATACATTAGTCTACACATTACTGTGAGAATAGAGATATGTAACTCACAGATACATTAGTCTACACATTACTGTGAGAATAGAGATGTGTAACTCACAGATACATTAGTCTACACATTACTGTGAGAATAGAGATGTGTAACTCACACATACATTAGTCTACACATTACTGTGAGAATAGTGATGTCTAACACATACATTAGTCTTCTACACATTGCTGTGAGAGTAAAGTCTGTGCTGAAGCCTCTACAGGATTGTAAACCCTGAGGCAGAGACTAAACATGTGGTGAGGAGCTGTAAAGAAGGAGAAAAAGCGTTTCGGTGTGGTGGGTAGGTTTAGTCATCTCTTCATTCACAGAGAGAAAGGGGGAAAAAAGCCCTTAGGGAGTAAACAGCTGTGTCACTCATCATCTCCATGTTTTTGTGTTTGTTGTCACTTGACTTGGTGGGATCCTGTCAGTCTAATGAGCGGAGAGAGAGATAAAGAGAGAGAACAAGGGAGAGGACTGTGGGAGAAAGAAAGAGTGAGAAAGACTGGGATGGGGGGAAGAGAGAGAGAGAGAAAAGAATGACAAAGGGTGTGTGAAGGAAAGGGGGAGAGAGAGAGAGAGAGAGAGAGAGAGAGAGAGAAAGAGAGAGAGGGATGTTCTTGTGAGTGTGTTAGGCAGTGTTTTGGAGGATGTAGAACTCTTTAAATAACGCAATATCTCTGTGTCATGTGATAAAAGCTGGACGCAGCGAGAGCAGGATCTTGGAGGTTGTACATTAACCTAAAGAGGATGTCAGACTTAACCAACCGTGATCTTTTTTCCAAGGCCAACAACTCTGACCGGTTACACATCATCAAGAAAGACGTCTCTCACCAACCGAAATGACCATTACAGACCAATAAAGCAGGCTTACTTTTCAATACGCATTTTAGTTGTATGAACTGTAATCCAAAATGCCTTCATTTCATATTGTTCCAAACTGAAGTACTGTTTTGTTTTTTGTTTTTTTGTCCCCAGCTAATGGGACTCTTTGTAATATATTGTTATTTGCACATTTCGATTATACATAATTTGATGTGTATTGGCGATAGGCCGTGCAGGGAGATGGCACTGGCGCTCCGGTTTAATGCCGGAGACTTCGTCTCTGATTTCTCTTTGCGTTATAGCCTCGTGTTTCATCTGGCAGGTGAAATGGGTTGGTCCCCTCAGACTGACTGATGATTGCATTTAATGGGCCGTTTCTAATCGTCAAATTGGCTGAATTTGCGTGGCGGGGTGGAGTTATGAGTTTTGCGACATTTTGGCACGCTCTGAAATGAGTTGCGAGCCAGCGATAGAAGGCTGATGAAGGAACTGTCAGAATACGTTAGCATTCACCGTAAAGAAAAAAACAAAAAAAAAACAAACATCTCTCCGTCAGGATTACACACCAGAGTGACTCCTACACGTACACTTCACCAGCTATCTAAACAACTGTTTTTAATTTAAAGAAAAAAGAAGAGGTGGGGGGGAGGGGGGGGCGGGTGTATGTGAGGCGTTTGACAGCCAACGTCGGAACGGAGTGTCAAAACCCAAAGCATCAGGAAAGCTTCCAGATGCATGACGTTACCATAGCAATAGACCACCCTACACGTACACAATCCTGTTTCACACTTATATTAAATATTCAAAGGAAATTCTCTTAAACAGTCATATGAAGTAAATTAATACCAGCAAATATCCAGTGTGAGAGATTCTCCTCTCTACTACCATCCACTGCCCCCCCCACCCCCCCAACTGCCAAACCAGAACAAAAACGTCAACATTCATAAAACAAAACTATTTTAAAACATTAAAGTAGCCATAGTTTTATTAGTCTCTCTGGAGATAAATGTCAGAAAGATTAGCTGGAAGTCATAGAGTGTTTTGGAACTTTTTCTTTTATCTTAAACAAACTGTGTTTCTATGGCCTCCCCAAGCAAAATATGTCTCAGACTTACCTCATTTTTAGAGACATGACTCAACACTTTCATATGTGCAAATGTGGATAGACTAGCCGTTTATGGAATATGTCTCTAACAAACAAAGCACACGCTGAAAAGGCCAAATTCGAAGGAAAAAAAAGGTCTCCGTTTCGAAAACAACTGTAAACTAATTTGACATTCGTTCTGACATAACTGTGACATGGTCTCCTTATCTGGTAACTCCAGGGTCATTTCCAGCTAAAACATACATAAACACATTATGAGGAGGATGAAGCAGTACTCTTGAGCTACATAATCGTGACTCAGTGTATTACATTAACAGTATACTCCTATGTTATGGCTTATAGTCACATACCCTGCCTACCATCCAGTGCAATAATGGCTTTAAGTCAGGAATCATATGTAAACCGTCCATAATGTGAGTGTTCTGAATGCTATCACTTTTATGTACTGAGTGGAGTTTGTCCTCTTTTTTGTCATTGGTGTTCAGTTGCTTCCTACATTATACATTATTGCTTCCTTTCTTCTTCTTCTTCTTTTTTTTCAAACTGTATTCAGTGACTTCCTACACAAAATGCTTATACAGTGAGCCCACAGGTGGATCTCACAAAGCTGTGGAAAGCAGTCAGGCCAAAAAACAGAGGATGTTCTCTCTGTTGCATCAGAAGACCAGCCAAAAATATAAAAGTGTGTGTGTGTGTGTGTGTGTGTGTGTGTGTGTGTGTTCTGCCCCACACTAGAAGACTGACGTGCGTTAGAGGAGTCTGGGTAACAGGACAGCCCAGGCTTCCTCCGGGTCTTAGCTTTGCAGGGACACTTCACGACCGCAAGGCCGGTAGACATGCAAAGAACTGGATTCAGTCGGCCAATTACGGACAAAGCTCACGGACTCTGTGATCAACCCCTCTGCTGATAAACAGAAAAGGCGTTTTCAATCTGTCGGCCAGAAAAACAACACCATCTGTGTCCCAGAATGCACTGTGCTGGCAGTCTAAAGCCATTATCTGTGCCTCTATCAATCCATGCAGAAACAGGACATTGTGGAGGGTATTTTTTTTTTTTTGCTTTGTTTTGTTATACTGTATATTCAAAGGTTCTCAAGCGTTATCTGATGACTTGTATGCATTTGCAAATTGGGAAATTAAAGTTTCTTATGGAATCCTTCTGGGAGGAATTACATTTGTATTTCACATACTCCTGAGATCAATTCAATTAGGCGTTAGAAACAGGACACTGTTTCAGTATCATCTAAAGACTGTGTAAGAGCTCCTCTTGCCAAACTAGAATTTAATGTGACTGTTGCCAAGTTAGTCTCATAAAAAAAAGCCAGCTGAAAGCACTGCAAAACAAAGAGCTCATCTAATTTCTTACATAAGCTGATTTTATTTTCTCACAAACAGAAATAAGTTTTTTTTTCTCAGACATGGTAATAATGAGAAATTTGAGAACTACTGAACCATACACGCACAAAAAAAACACAATAAAAATGGGTGGAATTAGGGAGGCAAAGATCCGACTTTTTCAGTCCCGATACCGATACCCAGGCTTTGGGTATCGGCTGATATTGAGTACCGATCCGATACCAGTGTTATTTAGTAAGCTGTGTGCCTCACTGTGTGGAAGAGACTGGGATCATTCTTTTATGTGTAAGGTGACATCAGGCTTGACATAAACATTACTTTCCTAACTTTGTAAAACAAAATGTAACAAATAAATAAACATATACATATATATATAGACACACGCACACGCACACATACATATATGTGCGTAAATGTATTGAATTGTTTATTTTATTATTAAAATAATAAATAATCGTGCACCAACAACTAAATTCGAGAACCTTTTCTGTTATTTTTGTCGCTTTAACATTATCACTGGGACGTTTCTCGCGTCTTTGCAATGCACCCAACAAAGTTATCTGCTTCTCTGAATCGTCCCTTTGCTTTGTTTGGTTGAACTCATCCCCTTGTTCTTTGGCTCTGCCTCTGGAGGTGCTTGCTCTGTCCACACTAACCCGCGTAAATTTCAAAACGCATAATTATTTCTCTGTTTAGCCCTTGCGTCCACACTAAAACAGCGTTTTCCACCACCGAAAATGACACTTTTTGAAAACGCTCTCTGAGGTGCATAAATCTGAAAATGCCAGGTTCGCGTTGTAATTTGGAGAGGGAAAACGGAGAGTTTCAGAAACGATGACGTATGGTTGCCATGACACTGTCGAAAGTTTGTGCTCGAGACACCAAGACAAACATGACGGGCGAGATGCAGTCAATACTGCGCCGTCTATCAAATTTGCTAATCTATCTTCAATTACAGATCATCATACTGTACAATGCACATGCACTGCTCCAAGGCAGAGGACGAGCTTTATGTTTTCTGTGCTTAAGAGAGGGAAAACAACTGCAACGGCGGTTCAAAACCTATGGAGCGGTGATTTTAGACGTGACCTGGCTGAACAATTAGCTGGTGGGACAACTTTTTTAATGCCGTCACGACAAACGCTAAGGTGTTTCAGCGTTTTGGGGTGGACATAGAACATCTGGAAAATGATAGTGTGTATGGATAGTGTGACAGTGTGTACAGAGAATAGAAGTGAACTGAATATATCGGCCCCATAGATCAGCCCTATTGTCACCAATACCCGATCTAGCTATTTGAGTCAGTATCGGACCGATATCTGATATCAGTATCGGATCGGTGCATCCCTAGGTAGAATACGTCAGCATCAAGTCAATCAGTTGCAACATGGACCAGAAGCAGTGATAGTCTAGACAACAACTACAAAGCCCTGACCCGACTTCTTGCCCACATTTTTCAGTTTCTCTCTGTGGCACATTATGAGTTGCTCAGTAATAACCCAAACTGGTTCCGAAAGCAGTGAGCTATGAAAGACCTTTCCAGACTAGACTAGACACTGACTGACAGACAGACAGACATTTGAAGGCCACTTACCTGCAGGTTAAAACACACTGCAAATCCTTCCAAGAGCAATACATAAATGAACCAATTTAGATAGCAATTTATATGCTTGAAAGACATTTGAGATAACCAAACCATATTAAGCTTTTGATAGTCCGATAACAGATACAGTTTCCTTCAAAAAAAAAAAAAAAAAGGCCAGTCATAGCTAACAATTATGATGTACTAACATTGAGGAGAGGCAGGCTAAAAGCCTTAAGAGCAGATCAGAATGAAATTAATATTTTTTAAACGACTGTGAGATTACATTCAAATACAACCACAGAAATACGGTCAGGTAACGACCCCACCGCACAGCCTGCGGCTACTTACCCCTGCGTTTTTACTTCTTTGATTGAATTACCCCCTGTGTTATGTTTTTATATTTCTATTTTCAGGTCTAACCTAACTATCACGCTTTATGACCTGGAAGTTAAGCAAAGTCTTATCTCCACTTGGGGAGATGCTACCAAGCTGTTAAGTGTATAATGTTTTAGAGATTAGCTATATGTGGATTTTATGAAACAAGCTACTCACTTTACCTCAGTTAATATGTTAATATCTGAAATCCCAAGGCGGATAAGTTTTTAATCTTCCGGAATGGCGTTTAACCATGAAAGATTACAATCTATAAATGGTCTATTTTGTATTGCTCTCAATGGGAGAACTGGTTTGTTTCACCTCCTCAGGAGGTATGGCCTTTCAGTTCCAGTCTGTCTCTATTCTCAGGCTGTTCTCTGAGGAAGAGAGGAAAAACAAGAGCCATCTGCTGTTTCAGCTCCATTCACCTGCTATAAAAAAGAAAAAAAAAAACAAACGCTACCACCACCATCAAAACAACAAGGAAAAATGTATTTATTCACCTCTTTTATTATAGACACCCCTGATTTGTTTACAATGAAATTACTCTACAATTGGACTAGGTTTCAATTCGGTATCTTGGGCTTGTATTGATTAGATTTAACTGTACAGCACAACACAACTACAGCGTAACAATTACTGCAGCTACACAGTGCTTACAAATGTGTTCATATTTCTCAAGCTTATCTCGGGCCAGTGTAAAACATATTGCTGGGGTATAACTGTAATGGAGCCACTGACCTAGAGTCAGTAAAAGCTGGACCAGAACGAAATGCTGAGGCGTTCAATTGGAGCAGTTACCAGTGGAAAGTGAGAACAGATAGATTTTTGGCAGTAAAAACAGGGTGAAGCTAAAAAAGTTAAACGCACTGCTCCAGTTGACCTTAAACTTGAAGACAAAAAAAAAAAAAAAAAAAATCTGACAAGGCCACCAAATGTTTGATTGGTGTTGTTTCTAACTTTTTTTTGTATTTTTTAATATTTTCCCCTCTCTTCCCTTCTTCATCTTCTTTCATCTGGAAATATTCGACATGCCCTTCTCCTAACAATAATAGCACTCAAACATCTTCTGATTTCTTTTTTTTTTTTTTTTTGGCTTTTTCTTTCTTTTTTTCCCTGGACTCGTTAACATATTAGTAATGTGGAGTTCAGCAGCATAATGTCAGAATACATGTTTTACCCCATTACCACTCTCACTCTCTCACTCTCTCACTCTTTCTCTCTCTCTCTCTCTCACTCTCACTCTCTCACTCATTCTCTCTCTCTCTCTCTCTCTCTCTCTCTCTCTCTCTCACTCATTCTCTCTCTCTCTCTCTCACTCTCACTCTCTCTCTCACTCTCTCACTCATTCTCTCTCTCTCTCTCTCACTCTCACTCTCTCACTCATTCTCTCTCTCTCTCTCTCTCTCTCTCTCACTCATTCTCTCTCTCTCTCTCTCACTCTCTCTCTCACTCTCTCACTCATTCTCTCTCTCTCTCTCTCTCTCTCTCTCACTCATTCTCTCTCTCTCTCTCTCTCTCTCTCTCTCTCTCACTCATTCTCTCTCTCTCTCTCTCTCTCTCTCTCTCTCTCTCTCATTCTCACTCTCTCTCTCTCTCTCTCTCTCTCTCTCTCTCTCTCTCTCTCTCTCTCTCTCTCTCTCTCGCCCTTTCCTGACACACATGCAGAGAAATTAATATGGAAGTGGATCCTCAGGCAAAGAGAGTAGCATTTACACGCCCTGTTAAAATTCCAGAGTCGTTTCCAAAGCCCCTCTTCTCTTTTCCTCGCTTTCTCGAATATCGCCCAGAGCTCACAAACAGTGAGACAGGGTAATGAAGTGGGGCTGGGCTCCTGTTAACGCACCGGAGGGAGTGGTAGTTAAGCCTATGGACGTGTGAAAGACCCTGCACTGGCTCTCTGCTGGGGTCCATGGAGAACATAACACCAGGATTTTTTTTTTCTCATTTATTCAGTGGTCAAGGCTGAATGAGATAAAAAGCAGTGTAATTTTTAAAAGGTAACAGGAGAGGTAATGTTTTTTGTTTGGGGGGGGGGGTGAGGGGACAAACCCTTATGGGCTGAACAACAAAAAAAAAACAAAAGGATCAGAAAAAACGGAAAACAGATCGCTCATCGGCTTCATCCAAAGGGCGCCACAGAGACCTTCACCTAACAGCTCGGAGCCAGAGTTCCTGGGCAGACGGAGAGAAGGGAAAGGGAACCCGCCTATTGGAATCACAGAGAGGGAATTATTTATGGGAACAGAGTGTCTCCGAACACAAAGAGAGAGAGAGAGAGAGAGAGAGAGAGAGCGCAAGCCGGCAAGCAGGAGGACCTTGGCAGGAGGCGCGAGAACCTTCGGTTACAATGCACGGAGAGACCAGAACCATTAGAGAGGAGCAGTGGAGACGTATGGACGACGGCGTAGCAACAGAAGCTTTTCAGAAGATGACACACGGAGGGAGGCACGGCGAAACCGGCCAATTAAAGTTTATGAAGTGGTTAAGCTTTGGAGAAAACTAGCTTTTCGTCCAGGGCTTTTAAGGATAAAGCTGGGGGGGGATGATGTTTTGAATCAGTGATGTGATCTCTGATTGTGGAGTTAGGAGAAAACCACTGACAGAGAGGAGCACTTGGGAGAAAGGAGATCAAACTTAACCAATGGAGGAGGTCTCTTTGCTCCATACAAAACCATCAGCTCACAGAGATCAGCTCCCCATTGACTCACAAAGATAAACCAACTGTATTGGTCAGTGCAATTGTCTGCCCCCTTATTTTCTACATTACCTTCATCAGATTCAGTCGCGTGAGTCTTCAAAAGAACATGACAGCTTGGCAAAACAACCGCGTCTGAAAAATACCTCAGGCTGAGAAATTCACCGGGATACAGTACGTCATCGTCAAGAAGTATTTCACATTTCGTTTAGATGTTCTCCACCACATCGAAAGACATCGGGAATTTTTCTGTGATGTTTTCATATAACTGTCAGCTTGAGCTTGATTTTACTTGCTGCGAACATCCAGCACAATGTAAGACTAACCCCTAAAATGGTTGAGCATCAAGACTTTACACATCATTATTTTATATCAGTGCTCGATTCACAATGACAGAGGGAAACTGAAAAGATAACCTTACATGAACTTTGATTCCAACACCCCCCACCCCCACCCCCCATCCCCAAAAAAACACCTAGTGACTGATGGAAATTGTCAGTTAATGGTTTTAAAACACGGCAAACCGCCTTTCTGAGAAAGGAGATGACACACCTAAGGTTCAGTGGACCAGGTAGAGCCTTGGCTTATGCATACACAGAGACGGAACTTCCAAGAATTCCATGTTTACTCCGTGGAAGCCAAAGAGGATGCGGTCTAACACAATTTAAATCTCCTTTGAAACGGAAGGCCACAGGCCCATAAAACACTACGCTCTGTACCAACAAGCATGGCCTCTGTGATATAGGGGGGGAGTGTGCAGACTGTTACTTCCTGATATTAAATCGATGTCTGCGAGGACATGTCTGTTTTCTGTACAGGAAGTGATCAGTACTCGTTGTCTGAAAGAGAAGCAGATTAAAACATACGAGAAATAAAGCAGGGAAGAGAATACGAACAGGGAGACATTTTTAGGACAACACCACAGAGGAGATCAAAAACGGAGGCACTAGCAGTTAAAAAAAAAGAAGAAAGAAATGAATGTATAAATGAATAAATGAATGAATGAGAAAAACAGCTGTTTAAGAACAGAAGAGATAACAGTGTGCCTGACCAATGATACCTTAATTACATAAGAACAAAACCTTTCATGAGTCCTTATTGTGTTCATCCAAACCTGCACCAGCTGCGCTTTAGCCATGGTTTGACAACATGACAACATGAAGATGCTAGAGCCAGTGTAACACCCTCCCATCTCTCTCGCTCTCTCTGTCTCTCTCTCTCTCTGTCTCTCTCTCTCTCTCTCTCTCTCTCTCTCTGTCTTTAACTCTTTCACTCTCTCTCAAGTTTTGAGTGAATACCTTTGGCTGCAGCATTTTGAACAAGCAGCAAACTATCTGATTTTTTTTTTTCTTTTTTTAGTAAGTCAGTAAAAAAAAAAGAAAAAGAAAAAAGAAAAACTGAAAAGAAAGTAAGATCAATCCACAAAGAGACTCTTGAGATGAAAGAGAGTAGAGACTTTGTGATTGTGAAACACCACTATTCCCCCAAACCGCAATCACCAAAATTGTGAAAACACAGCCCCCACCTGTGTGTTACCTGTGGGTTACCTGAGCACTAAACCAACCCAGTTTTCATGACAGTATGATGTGGTCTGTGGTGTCAAATGTAATGCTTAAAAAAAAAGTACAAGAACTAAAATCTCTAAACAGAAACTGTTTAACCAGTACTTTTTGAGTGTTTAGGACAGACCTGAAACCCTGGGACTAGAAATTTCTCACAAATGTTCTTTTAAAAAGTCATTTCGCTCTCCGAACACAACTCGTTTTAGAACAACATACTGGTTTTTATTACACATTTACAAGTTCAGTTCATAAAATGTGTTTATATCCATTAGTGCTGTTGAATTAAGATTGTCAGGTTAAAATGAGGCCAATCCTTTGGAGCCAAACTGGTATTAGACGTGCGGAGCATCATAACGGTGGAATTACTGGTTGCTCGCCATGTGGCCGAGCTGCTGTCCCAAATAGGAGAAGTTGCGACTCTTTGAAGATTGATGAATAATGTCCAGCGTGAGAGAGGATTCTATCGCAGATGTCATCTCATCCATTTTTAATCTGAACACATATCGAGTGATGAGTAATAGAAAAAAAAAAAAAAGAAGTGACGAGCCAGAGCATGTTCAGGCTAATTGAATTATAAAAAAAATTTAAAAAACAAAAAACAAAACCTGTTTACCACCATTCGATCAAAGCATAACAGACCTTCTTCTTTAGTGATGAGACAAAAGAAGGTAAAAAGTGCACACACAAACGCTCTCTCTCTCTCTCTCTCTCTCTCTCACACACACACACACACACACACACACACACACACACACAGTCTCTCTCACACATGTCTCTTCTGTGATGGTAATAACAAGCTTTATGCTTGTTTGACACTCCACACCTATCTGCCCTGTAATTAAACAGCAACAAGGATATCATACACACGCACACACACACACACACACAAACCAACATTTGTAATGCAGCACCACAGGAATTCACTAAACAGAAACACTAAACCGTTGTGTAAACGAAACAGTTGTTGTGTCACGCCAAGGGAAAAAAAAATCATATTTTAATAAAGTCAGGAAATATTGAAATGGAATCCACACAGTGCGAGTGGAAAAGTCATTAATTCACATTGTCTGCCAGCACAGTCAAAGAAATATAGTCTAACACTTCCCCTACTTTGCTGTTTCCTAAAACACTCTCTCTCTCTCTTTCTCTCTCTCTCACTCTCTCTCTCTCTCTCTCTCTCTCCCTTTCTCACCCTCTCTCTCTCTCTTTCACACACACACACACACACACACACACACACACACACACACACACACACACACTCAAACACTCTCTCTCATTGCACACGCACACACACACACACACACACACACACACACACAAAGACAAAGTAAGCTAATTTTCTTCGCTTTGTCACCATGGTCACTAACAAATTGCACTTCCTTCGAAGGCTCAGGGCCAACAGAAATAGACCCCAGAAGTACTACCACGTAAATTAAGCTTACGAAAAAACACAATTACACTGATTACACCTGATAATGTGCCCACAATACATATAGACATCATTACCTACATGGTTATCTGGACTTCTGTCTGGTTGGTTGATCAAGAGATTCAGCTTTGGCATTGACATCTTGAAAAATTCAGCAACCAGAACATTATTCCTCTCAGCATTAAGTCCCCGCTGTCTGTGGCATTCAGGCTGCTGTATCCTCCCTTATAAAACCAACACTACTGTAAAGCTGCAGTTTATCCAGGGGAAAAAGAATGCGTAGGGACATACAAGAAAGCCTGAGAACTGAAAACTGACTTTCTTTCACAACCCTTGTTTCATAATTCACAACTATCAGGGTTATTTGGTTACTTTTGCTTTGTACAACATGTAGCTTGTCTAATACTTCTCTCTATCGCTCTCTCTCTCTGTCTATCTCCCTCTCTGTCTCTGTCTATCTCTCTCTCTATCTCTCTCTCTTGCTCTCTGTCTATCTCTCTCTCTCTCGTTCTCTCTCTCTCTTGACTGTGGTTACTTCAGTCCTTTTCCTCTTTGCATGTGGTTTGGTAAGCTGCCTCGTCTGTCCACGAGTCTTTCTATTTCTCTTTTTTTTTAAAACCACTTTACCATCACCTCTGTCTTTTATCTGAATCTCTCTCTCTCTCTCTCTATCTCTGCCATCACTTCACTGAATCCTTGACAACCAGGAACAAAAAGCCTTAGCGTCTTAAGGTGGATATACACTGTGGGATTTTGGGCTGTCCCAGACAAAAGATGAGAAAACGTGGCGATATCTTTGGTCGCGGCTCCGAAACGGTGGCCGTACGTCACACTGCGAGAGACGGCCGTTGTCACGGTCTTGCGACCAAAGACAACCTGGGACAAAATTCTGAGAGTGTCAGAAATTTAGGACGAACCATCTCACAATGCGACTGCAGCCTTGACCCACGTCTACTAACCAACTAACAACTGATGCTACGTCTACCAACACTGAGGACGTTTTATCCTCGTATATTGACTTGCAT
Source organism: Chanos chanos (assembly GCF_902362185.1). Taxonomy (NCBI): domain Eukaryota; kingdom Metazoa; phylum Chordata; class Actinopteri; order Gonorynchiformes; family Chanidae; genus Chanos; species Chanos chanos. Next base: position 4,477,007 of record NC_044509.1, on the reverse strand, counting down.
CATAGTCTACGATTCAGTAGGCGTTATCATCGTACAGTCTACAGACATCAGACTTGATGTTGTATCCAAGATTATTAGATCCACGTCGCACAGCGTGGCTCGCAGTAAACTTATAAAATTGCTGAAATCTCACAGTCTGTAGGTGCTTTTACCGGGTCTCTTAGAATCAGGAACCCTGAGGGTGTTGAAAGTGTTCTTCCAGATGATAAGGGGAAAAAAAAGAGACATGAGTAAAACCTGCTGAGTCAGTTCTCAGTTCAAAACAAAAGAGACAGTTCTGTGACACTTCTCTTTACTACACACACACACACACACACACACAAAAAGCGAGAAACCGGAACTCACACACACAGCACGGAGAATCTCAACAAATATGTGTCAGTGAATACAGACAAATGATATGACTGGGGCGGGGGGGGGGTGCGGGGGGAGTGTCAAAGCGAACTGATGAGTGTCGGTTTTGTAAATTCGAAAAAGAGCCTACGTGAGAGAGACTTGACCCAGATACAGGATTCATAGACGTAGAATTGGTGGCAATGACACAAAGGTGAAGTCTAAAGTCAGAGGTTGTAAATTGACTGGTTTACCAATCAATAAAGCAATATTTCTGTTGTTGCTCTCTGTCTTCAGGAAGCATGAATTTAGTAAGGTAATAAACACACACACACACACAACCTTGAAATGTTGTTGCAGTAGCAGTGTTGTTGAAATAAGGACGATCGCAAAAGACAGTGAACAGTTCCTTTTTCTCTGTCTTTTTTAAAATGTCATGTGAGCAAACAGACAAGGGAATGACACAAAACGAAAAAAAAAAAAAGGAAAGAAAAATGGTTGACTCTTCCTGTCTCTCCTCTTTGTTGTCATCGATTCGCTAAACGTTTCCAACAAGTCAATATCCCCATTTCCCTTCTGTCGATCACAATATTCTTCATACCAGTCTAAAGACAGACGGGTCATCCCATAGCCTGCTGAGGTCCACCAGACTAATTAAACTGCCCCCACGATGGATCTAAAACCTCCTGCCGCTTCAGACATGTCCATTCACACCCTCACATGAGTGGCATTTCACCAGAGCTCTTTCCAACACGGCTACACACAGATACATTACTGTAAAACACATGTTACCATACAACACACTCTACCGTATCACACACGATACCGTACAACACACTCTACTGTATCACACACGATACCATACAACACACTCTACTGTATCACACACGATACCGTACAACACACTCTACCGTATCACACACAATACCGTACTACACACTCTACTGTATCACACACGATACCGTACTACACACTCCACTGTATCACACACGATACCGTACTACACACTCCACTGTATCACACACGATACCGTAAAACACACTCTACTGTATCACACACGATACCGTACTGCACACTCTACTGTATCACATGTAATAATGTACTACACACGATACCGTACAACACACTCTACTGTATCACACACGATACCGTAAAACACACTCTACTGTATCACATGTAATAATGTACTACACACTCTACTGTATCACACACTCTACTGTATCACACACTCTACTGTATCACACACGATACCGTACAACACACTGTACTGTATCACACACGATACCGTACTACACACTCTACTGTATCACACACGATACCGTACTACACACTCTACTGTATCACACACGATAGCATACAACACACTCTACTGTATCACACACGTTACTGTAAAATACACGTTACTGCAAAACACACGTTACTGTATCATACACTTCACCTTATCACATACATTACTGTATCACACACGTTGTTGTACAACTTATGTTATTGTATGATGTAGAGAGTGTTCATATTGCTTTTCCACAGCGGTGCCTGGCTTGGATTTGACTGTGTTTATGCATCATAGATTTAAAAGTGTTTGGAAGTGGTTGAGGTGGAAATTACTTGTTTTAAACGAAGCTATGAATTACTCAGCTTCACTGTTCTCTAAATGTCGTTTGGTAAATGTTTTGTTTTTTTTTTTAAAACAAAAAAAAAAAACTTTGCCTTGTGCCTCTTCTCATCTTTTCATTTTTTTAACAAATGTTTATTCATTTATTTGCTTTTTAAAAGAGGATTTTGCTGGCAATAGTCAGGAGATATGATAATGAGGACTCCATCAAGCACACCCAAATCCAAACAGCCAATGAAGATTACATTCACTCAGCCTGGCTAGATATCAGTCAGTGTGTGTGTGTGTGTGTGTGTGAGAGAGAGAGAGAGAGAGAGAGAGAGCGAGAGTGTATGTGTGTCTGAGAGAGAGAGAGAGAGAGAGAGAGAGAATGTGTGTGTGTGGGAGAGAGAGAGAGAGAGAGAGAGACGCTGTCTCTCTCAACAATAATAATAATAATAAAACAGCTATATGTATTTGCGAATTATTACGCCTAATCGTGTTATAAACCTTACATGGGCTGTTCCACATGATCAGAGCCCGCGGTCAGTAAGTTCCCCAGACGACATGTCAGTGGATTAGAGTCCATACATTTACCCTGCTGCATAACCTCAATACAAGAATCCGCCCACTGACACAGAATAGCCCTCTGTAGCAATGTATAGTCAGATCTTTATCATGACCGGACGACTCCTTTCGAGACCAAAAAACCGTCCCATTATGCCACGGAAATGACCTTAGACGCTGCCGATTTAAAAAAAAAAATAGTATCATTTTGGGGGGTAACTCACTGTGATTTAGTGCAGGCTACTCATTGATGAAGTTGGGGAGACAATGGACAAACAGTCATGTGTCTTTGTTTCAAAATATACCCCGACATAAAAACGCACAAATGCCATCAAATGAATTCAGTTTTAGTAAAAGTCTCCAGATTGTGAATTCATCTCGCAGCGCAACCTTTAGAAAAGTTTCACTCACCAAATTCGCGCTGTCCTGAAACCCGTGCTTGTGGCAAAGCGTCTGTTGACAGCTCGCTGTAGCAGTTGTACGATTCGCGTCTTCCCTTTATGCTCACTGCTTACTCCTCCTCTTTACAAAAAAAAAAAACATGCTACTGTAATATCATCCAAGGAAGAATATTTTTAAATGAGGCACATTTTACTACATGCGGTGATTCGGTTCCAGTCGGAGCACACCCCGATTCTTTAATGCGAGCTCTCACACCAAGTCTCTTGTGTTACAGTAATTTGAAGGCAGGATTTTGTCCCATCGCTCACACACTCGCTCTCTCTTCCGCACTGGCAACTGAACGTAGACCAACTGCAGTTAGTACTGCGCACGGTTGGGCGGCTATTTTGACAGGGGCTTTCGATTTCAGTTTACATATGACAAGAGATACGATTGACATAACTGACGCATGCGTTTTGTCAAACGAAGCCTTTTAAACACATCGATGTCACAGTGTGGGGATACAGTCTACAATGAACTTTCATGATGCGTCTAACATTTTTTCCCCAGCTCAATCTTCACACAGGGTCCTAAATTCCGTCATGTTACGGCAGTGACAGAGTAAACGATCGCTGCAGCCTTATTCCGCTCAGTTCGTCAAGTTCGTTACGAAATAGGTTTAAGACTTTACTCGAAAGGTATGCCCGTCAAAAGTTGTACGTTTGAGATCTGTACGGGCAATTTGTTAATTTGAATGTCGCAGTAGGGGGAAGTTGGGACATAGTGTTCAAAGGTCAACACGTTGCCGGTATTTAACTGTCAGCAAGGTCTAACATTCACTTTCCCGGAGAAATTAGACTGATGTGTTAGAGTCTAACGCACCGTTAGACCGCTGAAACAGAGTGAAGACACAGGATGTCCATAACCCTGGAGTGGCCACGGCACAGCGTGTAAGTAGTTCTTTCACCCAAGCACTACTTTAAAGAAAAAGCAAAACAAAACCAAACCAAAAAGTCATTATGCATAATTTTAGCCTTAATGAAAGAATGTATATTGAAATAGTAGCATAGTGGAGGATGCTGGGAGTTCCTCTGAGTTCAGAATTCTCTCTCTCTCCCTCTCTTTTTCACCCCCCCCCCCTTCCACACCTCTCTGGGTAAGCCATGGGGGAAGTTCAGCTCAGGTTGATTCAGTTGCCTGGCAATAGTGGCTGTTTCATATACACTCTGTGAACATAGCATTTACATCAGTATGTGTATGTGAGGTTAGGGAAAAAATACCCATTAGATTAAACACACAGACACACACACACACACACTTGTATGCCCACTTCCACATGCTCACTAATATATGCACTGTTGCATTCACACACACACACACACAAACACATACACACACACACACACACACACACACACACACAACATACACACAACATACACACACACACACAACATTCACAATAAGTTGTCTTTATTTTCTCATCCATCAAACATCGTTCTCTTCTTGCTTTGTGAGTCGTGGCCTTGTAGGGTTGTATAGTGAGTGTGACAGGACGTCTTTCTCTCTCTCTCTCTCTCTCTCTCTCCTATGACTCATACAAATAATTCACGCCAATGCTTTTAATGCGACTCCCCTCAGCCAAAGAGTCAAAAGCTACTGCAGCGCAAGCGAAGAGACCAAGCCTCTGACTGAAACCTCATACAAAATCAACCAAGCCTCTGACTGAAACCTCATACAAAATCAAGACTCGCATCTCTCTCTCCCTCTCCCTCTCTCTCTCTCTCTCTCTCTCTCTCTCTCAATGTACTCCACAGAAGAAAAAAAAAACAGCTTAGAGAAAGCTTGATTGACATTGTGAGCAGGAGAGAGGCATACAGGGGCCGTATATCTCAGCAGAGCGTCACGTCGTTCATTGACGAACTCTAAACTGGACAACCAGCCTTTCCTGCCGAACAGCAAATATGGTGCAGCAGTATTGATAGCTGCAATGCAGAGGTGTGTGTGTGTGTGTGTGTGTGTGAGAGAGAGAGAAATAGAGAAGGGGGTGGGGGGTGTGTGGTATGTCTTACAAATGAGGATAAACTGTTAGCAAAAATTGACTATAGCTAAGGGGGAGGTGTCAGGACCATAACTGATTGATGGGTGGTATGAGGTTTCTGACTCATATCTTAGGTCTGAGATGCAGAGAATAAAAGAGTAAATTGGGTTCCAGACGTTTAAATTTTCAACACTATTGATTGAGTTAAAGCTCTAACACTAGGTCACAGAGCACAGCCAAGATTAATATAATAACGTGTCAAATCAATCAGTCAGATCAATTTTTTTTTTTTTTTTATGTTGGCAACTGCTGAGGAACAAGAATATGAAAGAAAAGAAAAACGAAACGGAAGAAAAGAACAAGAAACTTCTCTGTATGTGTGTGAGGAGAGAGAGAGAGAGAGAGAGAGAGAGAGAGAGTAGGAGGGGGAGAGAAAAAAAGAGAGAGGATAGTGAGCTGGATATGACGAGTTTGAGCCCTGTGTGGTTTGAGTCACAGGTTCCATCCTCTCTGCGTCTCAGAGCGCGCGTCTGATTGGGTCTCCAGTGGGTAATCAGCAGGCCAAACCTCTCCAGCATTACCTGTCAGCTCAACCCCACAGAGCGGAGCTAACTATCCCTCACTGCCTCTAACGAGGATCTTCCTTCCTCTCTCTCCTGCCCCCCCGCCCCGGGGAGAGAGAGAGAGGGAGAGAAAGAGACAGCTTTCCGACAGGGTCTTAGTTGGGTCCGTTGGGACAGGAGAGACGCATGTGCTAACGCGTGGCGAGCGTGACATGGGATTCAACATGACCAAACCAAAAAACAAAACAAAACAAAAAAACCCCCAACCCGACAAACCCATATTACTCAGCACTAACGAACAACACTCTCCCTTACTGCTATGTAATAGATGCAACGTTGTACGTAAGCATCCAAAGAACAGTCAAACGAACAGTCAAACGAACAAGTGCCGAGGTGATGACGTTGAGTTACAGGAGCAGAGAAACATGGAAAGTGAGCGGGTACAGAGAGGAGGTGTGTGTTCGACTGATTCTAATCTGCTGTGTCATTTCACTGATCGTCGGTTGGACTCTTCTTGGTACAGTCTCGTTTGTCCCTGACTGATCATCCGAGACAAATCAAGAGGGCGGTATTGTTAATCAGGTAAAGCATCGAGGAGGAAGTCACGTTGCCATGGTAAAAAAAAAGAAGAGCTCTGGCATCAAACTGTAATTAATTGGTTCTAAGGTTTCTTACACACACACATTTAATGGAAAGAGAGTAAGAGAGAGAGAAAGAGAGAGAGAGGATGCATGAGAGAATGAATGAATGAATGAGTGGGAGAAAGAAAGAGAGAAAGAAAGAGAGAGAGAGAGTGTGTGTGTGTGTGAGAGAGAGAGAGAGAGAGAGAGAACAAGAGAACATATAATCAGAACACACACATACACAGACAGATCCTTATTGAGAGAAGTGCCCATTTTAGTTTATGACTCAAAGTCAGTGAAACTCCCCCCTTCTCTCTCTCTCTCTCTCCCTCGCTCTCTCTCTCTCCCCCTCCCTCCTCCTCCTCCTCCTTCAGAATGTTTCTAATGGAAGTATGATTGCTCAGAGCAAGTGCTCCTACTTCAATCAGCATGTTGATCCGCCTGAAGGTGAAACCTCTCCGAGTTTCTCTCCTGCCGCACCCCACCAACCCCACCCCCACCCTGCCAAAAGAAAAGAAAAGAAAGATCTGAAATGATCGTTACCTGCTTGCTTCGGTTATGAATATGCTGCCGTCAATCTTGGAAAAAAAAAAAAAAAGTCTCCCTGAGCTGTGTGCTCTGAATGGCAGTTTGAGATTAGGAATAATCTGGCCTCTGTGACACTGGAGAAGAATAATCTGACCTCAGTGACACTGGAGAGGAATAATCTGATCTCAGTGACAGTGGAGAGGAATAATCTGACCTCTGTGACACTGGAGAGGAATAATCTGACCTCAGTGACACTGAAAAAGAATAATCTGACCACTGTGACAGTGGAGAGGAATAATCTGACCAGTGACACTGGAGAAGAATAACTGACCAGTGACACTGGAGAGGAATAATCTGACCTCAGTGACATTGGAGAGGAATAACTGACCACTGACACTAGAGAGGAATAATCTGACCTCAGTGACACTGGAGAAGAATAATATGACTTCGGTGACAGTGGAGAGGAATAATCTGACCTCGGCGACACTGGAGAGGAATAATCTGACCTCTGTGACACTGGAGAGGGAAGCGAGGCCTGTTACCGTTCAAATTCTGACATTCCCACTCAAACTGCATCTCAGAGTGCAAATAAACTTCATTCTTTAACAGAAGGAAGATGGAGGGCTTTTTTTAGTCAACATGATGTCTGGACCAGTCATAGCAGGCTAAAATGTGGTCTCCTGACATTATTTATTTATTGCATTTCCAGTGAATTTAAAAAGAATAATGAATAATAAACAATCTTAAAAAGATATACATATATAGTGAGACAGATAGATAGATAGATAGATAGATAGATAGATAGATAGATAGATAGATAGATAGATCTCAAAATTTGCTTAATTAATAACCAACCTGCTTTAATATTTATTTATTTCTTTATTTAACTTCTTTCTTCTTAGCGTTGAAAACAGTCTCATTTAAATCAGAGGGTGATTCAGACTGCGGGGGGGGGGGGTCCTTGCTGGTGGTCTCGCTCAGCAGACATTTCCTGTCACCCAGCACGAGCCTCACGAGGGACCTCAGAGCAAACATGCTCATAGCGACAGAAACACAACCCGGATACAGAAAAACCCGTCAAAAACAAAGGACCTTCAGACTGGACCGAGTATTCCCCAACGACAGAGACGCAGACACCTGTCAAAGAGTCATTTCATTTCTCCAGGGCACCACCCATTTCATCTCAGCACAAGACCTGGATACAGTTTAGTCATTTTGGAAAAGAAACATGTGAATGTTGTAAACAGAGGTTTAACTGAGAGTTTGTTGAAGTGCGTCCAAGACATGTTTGTTATTTAAGTAAATTCTGTAAATTAAACTGAAACTAAAGTCTATAAAACTCTTCAAAGAGAGAACGGAGCAGTGACAATAGTAATATAATAGTGCCACCTGCTGGCCGCATGGCTTTATTACGTCTCCTCTACACAACTCGTACAAGTCTGTCTGTAACCATTGGATGAGAACAGAACCAAACACAGACCTCTGAATAAATAACAAGATAAATAATCTTTATTCCAATGTCTTTCATATATATTTATATTTATATATATATATATTTATATATATATATAAAATTATGTATCCACAATTAATATTACCAAGGCAAAACAGAGGGTCCTTTTTCTCTCAGTAGTGGGTTCACGGTTCCAGACAGTGTGTGAAAGATTCTGTGTCTGATGTCAGAGGAGGGGGCCACAGTTGGCCAACGAGAACTGGTTTCCTCCTGGTCACTCTCTGGTCAAACACAAGACCTCGAGTTTTACTCGATCGATTTTTCTTAGCTCTACAGAACTGTTCTACATGGAAGGCGACGACGACTAAAGTATCTGTTATCAGCGACTCAAAAAAGCCAACACAAAGTCAGACGTTAGTCAGGAAGGAGCGTTCTCTGCGTCTACGTGCGGTCATCACTAGCGATAAATGCAAAACAGCACCGCTGATCTCTAAATGTGACCATTTAGCGTTTCATTTGGAGATGAAAAGAGTTCTTTGCGTCATTAAGTAGTGAGCTCTTGTTTTTTTTGTTTTTTCTCCCCAGAGATGTCCATCATGACTACACAAACATTATTTAAATATGCCAGTGCAGTGTAAACCCTGTGTGCTTATAAGAAGTAATAAATATTCCACATGCACTAAAGGAATGAAGATGCGTGAAGAAAACGTGTAAGAGAACCGTGGAACTGCACGACCATCTGTAGCAGCACTGTCGCTATGTTAAGTTAAGTTAACTGAAGCCTGAAGTCGTTTTGAAGTTTTGGTAAAAACGGATTGGCTGATGACCGACCGACCTCCCCTCTGACCCAACACGGACACGCCCCCGCAGTGAGTCTGGAACCTGCACCCACACCAAGCCCTTCAAATGTACACACATACACACACACACAAAAAAACTTCACGACCCAGCCTATGCGTTGCTGGACATCACTCTGTGTAAACCAGACTTGTTTCATTTGGGAACCGAAAGGACAAAAAAAAAAAAAGCTCTGACACCCTCAAAACCCAAATAACTTTTTTTTTCCTGAACACAACCATCAAATATTATTATTGTCATTATTATTATCATTATGATTGTTATATTTATTTTACACTTTTCCCCCCATTATTACTAAAGTAAAAGACACAAAAAACTCCAAACAACCTTAAAAAACAAAACAGTAACAATGAATAAACCATATCTCTATTCTAAAAACCAAAAACAAAACAAAAACAAAAAACTAACAAACAAACAAACAAACAAACCCAATGAGATCTGTGTATGCCATGTGCTTGGAGAAAACCAAAACAAGAAACCAAAACAATAAGCAAAAACTCAGTTCTTTTCTCTGATGGTAAATAGGTTTCATTTAAGTACGTTATTACTTAAAAAAAAAATTAAATATCATATACTGAATAGGTTATTAATTACAGTAACAAGGTTTCATGCAATCTTTAATTCTTAATCTGTACAGAGTTCAAGAATTCAGTAGTAATTAACATGACTGCATAACTCCGCACAACCTAGTGGCCCGAATGACGGTCGACTCTGTTACCATGGTGATAGGGCACGTTCCAATCTTACCGTTGATTTACGCGGCACAGTTAGCATTACAACTCGTCTCAAAACGCCTGTACCATATCATACACAATCATACAGTTAGCTTGCTTACCCCTGAGCTCTCTCTTTAAAGAAACACAACAAAAACAAAAAAAAATTTACCCACTTCGTATAACTTTAATCCTAAAATTTACATGCACCGTGACTTAAGGTTGTTTTGTTTTTTTTTCTCTTGGTTACAGACATTTAAAACAAAGTGATGAAACAGCACATAGCTGCGTTAACTGCATTTCTATAAAATCAGTGTATTAAAACACGAGTCAGATACTAAAGCAGATATCCTGGTTTCCTTAGCGACGCGTAAATGACCCACTGACATACGTAAACGATTGGTAGATTGGTCTCTCTCTGTCCCCTGCTAGCACTTGGTCACAGACCCCTAGGTTTAAGCGTGCACAGCATACCTTTATCAACGGCAAAACTTACAACCTAAACCACCTGGGTTCATTCAGTCAAATACATTATTATCACCATTATTATTTTTTTTTATTATTATTATTATTATTAATATTATAATTCATATTATTACTTTATTTGAAAAAGAAAAAGAGGCAAATTCAACATCTGGATCAAAGCAAAGCACAGATGGTGTCAAGTCACTCCACGACAGGAGCTACAGCAAGCGAAAATGGAACACATTTTATGGGGGGTTTTTCCCCCTGTTTTTCTTTCTTTTCTTTTTTTTAAATTTTTTTTTTAATTTTTTTTTTTTGGAAAGCATCCTTTGTAACACTCACTGAAACGCCGTGAACTCTAAGCAAATGGCGATAAAGACATGAATAAAAACTGGGCGGATCGCGTTCTTGGAATCATACAGTATAAAACCAGGGATCCAAAGGAAAGCGGTGGCGGAATGGTAGAGTATAAAAACATGGACCTAAGAAAATGGTAAACGTGTTTGGCCTGAGGTGTCTAACAGGGGTAATGACCGAAACAAATAAACAAACAATCAAACAAAAAGAGGGAAAACAAACAAACAAAAAAAAAGGTACATTCTTACAAGTCTCTTTGCTCCAAATTGTGAGTGTTTATGTGTGTGCGTGTGTCTGAGTGAATGTGTGTGTGTGTGTGTGTGTGCGTGTTTGGTTAGAGCGAGCAAGAGTCTCTTCTGATAAGACAACCTGTCTGCGGACTTGTGAGTAATGTGGGCCTTGGTTAACGTTCCCACGCCGGTTTCACGCCTAAGTTACGAAGGCACAAACTTCACAAACTTCTCCTCAGTCTCCTCCCTCCATCCTCAACACCACACTAACCCTCCAGTCTTTCCTCCACACGTCACCCAACATCTACCGACTCATCTGACTGCCTCAGTTTAACATTCAGCTGAGAAAATGGAACAATACAGGTTTTTAAGCCACTCCTGGTAAAATAGTGTTCTTCTAGCTTTACAACTGAAGATGGAGAGAAGGAAAGAGAGGGAGGGAGAGGAGAGGAGAGGAGAGGAGAGGAGAGGAGAGGAGAGGAGAGGGAGAGGAGAAGACAGGCCTGACGGTACCTTCAGTACTTGAAAACAATTGCTTTATGACAGATAACTAACTAGTAACGTGATGGGTTAGAGGGTCTGAGGTTTGGTAGAAAATGAGGGTCTTTGTTTTGGTTTCATTACTGTCTTTACACAAAAGGAAGCAGAGCTTTCACGGCATGACAATGATGACTACGCTGCTGTCAGAAAGTGTTTTGATTCCCCAAACAGTTTTTATTGAAGACTTCAGAAGACCTTTAAAGAGGAGGTTCACTCTTACACTGCAGCAGCTTGGTTTGTTTTTGTTTTTGTTTTGTTTTGTTTTGTTTTGTTTGTTTGTTTTTACTGTGGTTCCCATTTGACTCTGGCATGACTGCGGAACCGGATGCAATAATGCAACAAAGCCTCCTTCACGCCTCTGTGCAGACATGCTACCACAAGTCTGACTCAGCACAACTCAGCATCTCTTCTCCACAAGACTGCACACACACACACACACACACACACACACACACATACACACACACATACACACACATACAGTTATGCTCGCACGCACACACACAAACTTGCACACAGACACACACACACACAGATATGTTCGCACACAGACACACAGACACACACACACACACACACACACACACACACAAGAGAATGGTGCTAAGCCATCGCTGTCTCTCACTTCTCTCTGTGGCTTTCAGCTTTTTTTCACATCTCTGCAGCGCACTGCACCAGCTGGGTCACTAGCCAGCTTATATTAGTTCTATTCTGTGTGTGTGTGTATGTGTGTGTGTGTGTGTGTGCGTATGCACACGTGTGTCTACATTCTGGGTTCTTCCAGTCCCCTCCTCTCCTGCAGGGGTCAGTGTTGCATATTACACCCATACATTGTCATGCTCTTTTTCTGCCACAAATTTTGCTAAAGACAGCTCATTTTAACCTCTGACCCTTTCCCTGTCTTCCTTCAGGTCCAGTTATTGCCCTCTTATGTACAGCGAGTGAGCGGAAGCCAAAAGGTCAAAAAGTTAAATAACAAAAGCAACAAATCCCTAATTATGTACTGCAGTAAGTCACACGTCTGTGTCTGATATGAACAGGGCTATGACACAGTTACACACACACACTCTCTCTCACTCTCGCTGTCGCACTCTCACACACACACACACACACACACTCGCGCACACACACACACACACAAATACACACTCATTCACTACAAGCCCTGCTCATTTCTAGTGGTGTTTTTTTTCTTTTTTTTTTTTCCTTTTTTTTTTTTTTTTAAACATGCTGCACAAAGTGGAACAGGACTGAGGATGGATGGAGCTCTATATTGCAAGGTGAGGAGCACAGGTGTGTGTGTATATATGTGTGTGTGTGTATATATGTGTGTGTGTGTATTTGTGCAGGAAGGAATCTTAAAAGCTTAAAGGGAAGGGTTGTGTGTGTACTCTGCGTGTGTGTGCGTGAGTGTGTATTGGGTGTCCTAAAATTTCAGCTGCCGACTCTTCATGTATTTTGCCTCTTCCTCCCCTGGGGAAAGACAGAAAAAAGAGAGAATATTTTAAGACTGAACTCGACTCATCAGGAAGGCTAGAGGGAGTAGGAGTGATAGCAGGGAGGGAAAATAGAGAGAGTACCTTTTTACACAGATGAGAGGAGAGAAAATTAAGCTGCAGACAAAAAAGAGGGAGAAAGAAAGACAGAAAGAGAGAGAGAGAGAGAGAGAGAGAGAGAGAGAGAGAGAGAACAGAGATTCTTTAAAGAGTGTATAACTGATAATAGAGCAAACAGCAGTGCAAGTACACATGAAGAGAAAATGGCTCAGTTTAAAGAACTTCTTCCCCCACTAGTTTTTTTTTTAAGAACAGAAAACCCTGATTAGGGGGGAAAATGCTGTTGGTCATGGCATAAGACAGTGTTTTTTTTTTTTTTTTCTTTTTCTGTCGTCTAAGGGTGAAGTACCTTCTAAATGGTGGCGGGAGATGTACTTGAGAGCCTCATCCAATAAGATCACAGGAATGGAGATTTTGAAGACCACAATCCACTGGGACCAGCGCAGAGGGGTCACCTGGAAAATGAGCTGAGGAGAGAGAGAGAGAGAGGAGCTGCATTAGTCAGATAGACAGACTGAGCGACAGACTGGAGCAACAGCAGGAGAGAAGCACTACAAAGCCCTGAGTAACACTAACACATGGCCAGAGAAAGTCCAGTTACAGAGAGAGAGAGAGAGAGAGAGAGAGAGAGAGTGGGGGGGGGGCAGAGTAAATAGGGCTGTGTATCAGCAAGAATCTGCCAATGGGATGTATATCCCAATACAGGAGTTATGATTCAACATATTACGATATTTTGCGATACTGTCAGCAAGGCGATATATTGCGATTTTTTAAATCTAATTTTAGATCCACTCGTTCAACGTTAGCCATTTGTTGTTCCATTAGCTGTACATTAGAATGTTGTCTTCGCAGGTGAATTCACAGAGGCAAGCGAAATTGAGACAGCAAATTCTCAACTTGATGCAAATGAGAACCAATCAGTTCAGTGCATGATGAGTTCGGTACCTGATGTTCTCTAGAGAGGTGGGAGTGACAATAAAAAAGTGTAACCAAAATGGCAGAGGCTAAAAGCCACAGTTGCTAATGCTAATGTTAGTGATGCGCCCTTATGCTACTTCCTGTCTAGGTTGACGTTGTTAAATTGGAGTGTAAGAGTCAAATGGCTGAAGATGGATTACAACATTGCTATCTAGCAGTTGGGGGTTTAAACACAACAGAATATGAACCACTGTCTGCCACGAATCTTTGCATGTAAACTATTAATTAAATTGATGCAGTGTTTTTTAGAATCGATACAGTATCGCAGAGCATAATATCGCGATACTCAATATTATCAATATTTTCTTACACCCCTAAGAGTAAGTGAGAGGGGTGAGAGAGATGGAAAGAAGGGAGGGAAGGAGAAGAGAGAGAGAGAGCGGAGAGAATGAGGGAGAGGGGGAGGGAAGAAGATACAGAAGACGGACAGAGAGAGAAACAGAGAGAGGCGGAGAGAGAAAGAGAGAGGGAAGGACAGAGAGAGGGAGAGAAGGAGGGAGAGAGTTAAAGAGGTGGAGAGAGAGATAGGAAGACAGACATAAAGACGGACAGAGAGAGAGGGCAGGAAGGAGAGAGAGAGAAAATGACTGGAGAGGAGTACTCACTGGGAGGGGCTCCACATACAGGATAAGGAAGTGTAGAGACAGGGAGAGAAACATGGCTCCCAGCAGCCAGATGTTAACCCACGGAGGCATCCTCAACAGAGACTGGTTCTCTGACAGACTGAAACACAGACAAACACACATCACCACTAACACACATCACCCCTAACACACATCACCCCTAACACACATCACCCCTAACACACATCCTCAACAGAGACTGGTTCTCTGACAGACTGAAACACAGACAAACACACAGCACCCCTAACACACATCACCCCTAACACACATCACCCCTAACACACATCCTAAACAGAGACTGGTTCTCTGACAGACTGAAACACAGACAAACACACATCACCACTAACACACATCACCCCTAACACACATCCTCAACAGACAATGGTTCTCCAACAGATTGAAACACAGAGAAACACACATCACCACTCACACGCAAACAAACTCTACCAACACACAACACGACCAACCAGCCAACTAAGCGACGGGTGAGTTACCTAACTAAACAAAGCTCTTTTTAATCGGCTGAAATGTAGCCCAAGAACTAAATAACAAGACCATACAATGGCCGGTCTGAGAAAGACAAGTCAGTGACAAATTCTACAGGAGAGAACGTTGGATCAATAGATCGTAACAACGACTTAGGAGGAATACATGTCAGCATTGCACTGTGCCTGACTCAAAACTGAAAAAAAACCCTCAAAAACAATTCAGTACAATCCAGAGTAGTGTGTGGAGTTTTGACCAATTTGTGCCAACATGTATTCTCTTAGCCACAAATCTGAACATACGATGTAAGAAACAATCAAGAGAGTCTGTTTTGGATTTATACAAGTCTCCTTGATATTTTAATCAAATTGATATTGTAACCTGTGAGTGTAATAAAAGAAAGAAAAAAAAAACCCCACATTGAGTCGGGGCCTGGAGTCATCGTTTACACGTTTTTGAGTCAAAGGTCCCAGTAAGCTGTGGGACAACTGCTTGTTCGCCGTAATCTAATCTCCACGGCAACACAACCCACCTGTTGAGTGCGTTAAACATCTCTATGGTGACCAGCACGGAGAGGGCCATGGTGGTAGGGTAACGGGACTCAAACACCTCGCAGTCGATGCCTTCAAACATAGGGTTGTCCTCTGTGCACTGCATGAAGTGTCTCTGGAAGTGGAAACGACAAAAAAAACCGAAAAGGGGTTAGCAGGACCTTAACACCGTGACCGACAGTCTAAACTAACGTCAGGCAGCTGAGGCAAGGCCGAGAATATTAGTGTTCAGAGTGTGAGAGCGTTCAGTCAAATTCAAAGGGAATATCAGGGGACTGAAAAATCAGCTTTTCACAGTTAGTGACGTTTTCTTTTTTCATTGAAACAAAAAACTGAGTACTATGTGACCATGTCATTTTAAATACTTTTACACAGCATCAAACATTTGAGTGACAGTCAGAGAACTGAACACTGGTTTCAATAATTAATACAGTGAAACACATTGATAATAGAGTACTACATCTACAAAGCCATGTAAGATACAAGACCACATCTTTTGAAAAGTAGCGTGAAACTCTAGACTGAAGCATTGTTCTGGAAATCTCTTCAGATGATGACTGTATATATGCACTCTAAGACATGTGTGACCATTTCTATATTTCTTTTATCAGACTTGGCTTCAAGTTCATGTTTTTTTTCCCCTTGAGCTAAAACCCAGATTTAAAACCCAGGTCCAGATGTCCAGTTAACGGTCAGAACACTCGGTTGAAGCAGGAGGTCCACTGACCTCTGACCTTTCGTCTAACCAGATCTCCCAGCAATCCCAGAGGCTCAGGACTGGGAGAACAGCTGGTATTTACCGTGACATTTAAACCCTGTTACTATGACAACTGTCCACTTGAACTACACGAATCCAAAGTTGTGGAGATACAGGCATGCGGTCAGACGACAGCATGACGAAAAAGCGAATGGTTAAAAACACACAAACTTTTCATCAGACATTTAGATATCAAATGTCACATGCGTGGACAGTTTCCGTAAAAATCAAAGTGGCGTGTTCATCTGTACATAAACAGTACTTCCTGAACATTTTGTCAAATAATACGACAGATAGGTGTATGTAGTTAGCTTATGCAAGTTGGCATTGTTTATGAGGCTTCTGTCAGCATTCTCTGCGGTTCCTCTCTCTCTCTCTCTCTCTCTCTCTTTTCATCCTCACCAGTTGGTAGAAGGACACCTGCGGTCCCTCGTCGTCAAACAGGTACCACCAGGTAGCAGCTCCCACTGTGCCCAAACCCACATAGCCTGAGGAGAACAGAGAGAGAAACTTCTCAGTTCAAAACACAATCCAGTCCACGTCATGCATGCGCGCGCACACACAGGCACACACACACACAGGCAAACACACACACACACACAGGCAAACACACACACACACACAGGCAAACACACACACACCTGAGAAATAAACTGACAATACAATAGCATACAAAACCTGCTGAAATGCTAAGCTTCTTTTCCAGAGCTATTAGAATGTTCCAAACATTTTTAAACTAACTTTTCTTTGTTGGTGGTGTTCTATTAACAATGGTGACGTCAATAATTCCTCTTTGTAAAGCCAAGGAATAAAACCTTGGAGCTGTAATAAGTAAACCGAGGGCTGTTTTTCTGAAACCTCTCCTAAAACCTCCGCTCTCTCTTTTAACTATGGCCTGTCTTTCTTCTGCCCAAGAGTTTGATGACTAAAAAAAAACACAACTCATTTTCACTGGCAGTAGGACAAAGTCAGCGTGTGAAATATGGAGAGGAACCTGTGGAGAGCTGTTTTGGGAAAAACGAACAGAAAAAAAATAACAGAAACGCTCATTGTATTCAAAGCCTTTTTTTTTTTTCGGTCATGTTTAGACTGAGCTGGCGCTCAGGGGGCCCATGCGTGTATGCCAACCTCCAATGGCCAGGTATCTGAAGAATAGCCAGCCGGAGATGAGGGGCTCTTTGGGGTTGCGGGGCGGTTTGTCCATGATGTCCAGGTCAGGGGGGTTGAATCCCAGGGCAGTGGCGGGAAGGCCGTCGGTAACCAGATTCACCCACAACAACTGTACTGGGATCAGTGCCTCAGGCAAACCCAGAATAGCAGTCAGGAAGATACTGCAAGGAGAAATACACACACACACGACAAACTAAATATATTTGCATTTATATCTTAGTAGAGATATTGACTGTTTAATTACAGATTAATTACAGTGACATAAGATCAAAGATTAACAAACCTAACCATAACCAAAGAAATGTTTGGGACACTTTATTCTAACAATAAGAGCAGTATGTTTTTGTGAAAGATGCTTCCCTGAAGTGAATACCAGGAAAAGTCCTTACAAGGGAGTAAACTGTTAAATATTTCTATTCTTGGGGACAAGGGGAAATCTGACCCTCACAATGTTACGAGGACCACACACACACACACACACACACACACACACACACGCGCGCAAGCATAGAGCTTACATACACGATCACATACACACACACTCACATAAACACACATTTACATACACAGATATGTCAAACCCTTTGGTAAATGTTGATTTGTTCAAAGACCCTTCTTTAAACAACACCTCGTGAAATCACTGCAGTGTGAAGACTAGACCACACACACACACACACGCGCACACACACGCGCACACACACGCACACACACACGTGCGCACACACGCGCGCACACACGCGCGCACACACGCGCGCACCCCTAGTGAAATCAGTGTGAGGACTAGACCAGACTGAGAGCCAGTCTGTCCGTTTTGTCGTCACTCACCAGACGACCTCTCCGACGTTGGAGGAGATGAGGTAGCGGATGAACTGTTTCATGTTGTTGTAAATGGCTCGGCCCTCCTCCACGGCCGCCACGATGGTGGAGAAGTTGTCGTCAGACAGCACCATCTCCGAGGCCGACTTCGCCACCGCCGTGCCCGAGCCCATGGCAATACCGATCTCCGCCTTCTTCAGAGCCGGGGCGTCGTTCACTCCATCACCAGTCTGAGAGAGAGAGAGAAAGAGAAAGAGAGAAGTTTAGTTTCAACAAACCTTACTCATACAAGAGAAAGACAGCAACACAGTAACAGATGGATGGAAAAAGACAAAAACAAAATTCAACAAAATAAACAACTCAATTGATAAACAACTAATGTCTTATCAGTCTGCGTGGGAAACTCAGCAGTGAATGAATCAGTGAACTGGCTCAGATTCCATTCACAGACCAAGCGGGGGAAAGAAAAGAAAAAAAAAAAAAACTGTGCTTTTTCATTGTGCTTTTTCCAGCAGAGGAGCCCTCCTGTCTCAGGACCACAGAGAGACACTCAGGTCAAAGGAGAGAGCACCTTATGTGAGGGAGAGAGGGAGGGAGTATGAGACAGAGATAAAGAGAGTGAAAGAGAGGGAAAGAAAGAGAGGGATAGAGTAAAGAAAGAGTAAGTGAGAGAACGAGAGAAAGAAAGAAAGAAAGAAAGAAAGAGAGCAAGAGAGAGAGGGAGAGAGAGAGGGAGAGAGAGAAACGAGTGAAGTGAGGGAATGAGTGAAAAAGTATGCGGTACGCAGTACAGAGAGAACATCACATCCGAGAGCTGTGAGTATACAGCGCTTAGAGAACACGCCAGAACTTTTCCCTCACCATGGCCGTGATCTCGTCAAACGACTGCAGGTAGCCCACGATCTTCGACTTGTGAGCGGGTTCCACGCGGGCGAAACACCTCGCCCGTTTCACCGCCTCGCGCTGGGCCTCGGGCGAGAGGTCGTCGAACTCGCGACCCGTGTAGGCCTTGCCCATCACGTCCTCGTTCTCGCCGAAGATGCCGATGCGACGGCAGATGGCCACGGCCGTGCCTTTGTTGTCTCCCGTGATCATGATGACGCGGATGCCCGCATCCTTACACAGCGTCACCGAACCAATCACCTCCTTCCTGGGCGGGTCCAACATCCCCACGCAGCCGACGAAGGTTAGATCCGACTGCGTGGATACAAAAACACGGCGAAAACACACACACACACACACACACACGTGAGAGTTTGTCGGCACATGCATAACCCATTACATACACAGGGAAGGAAATGCACATGTCATGCATGCACTAACACACACACACGGCGCTCTCTCTCTGTCTCTCTCTCTCTCTCATACACACACAGACACAGAGGCTTAGACTCGCACGCCCACACACCTCGTAGGATGAGAACTTGGTGCAGTCTTCCAGGTTCATCTCCTCTCTGCGTGGCGGAGCGTCTCGGGTGGCCAGCGCCAGGCAGCGGAG
Source organism: Chanos chanos (assembly GCF_902362185.1). Taxonomy (NCBI): domain Eukaryota; kingdom Metazoa; phylum Chordata; class Actinopteri; order Gonorynchiformes; family Chanidae; genus Chanos; species Chanos chanos. The sequence continues at coordinate 4,457,329 of NC_044509.1, read as the reverse complement.
CGTGTCTCTGCCCGTGCCCCAGTCGCGGATGGTGCTCATCAGCTGCTCCTTCACCGCCATGGTCAGCCGCACCTTCCCCGAGCCAACGCGCACGAACTCACAGCGCTCAATCACACTCTCAGGAGCACCCTGACGGAGGGACGGAGAGAGAGGGGGGGGGGGGGGGCACAGCGAATGAGACACAAGAGAGAAATACTAATGCATTTCAAAATCCATTCAATTATCCAAGCACAGCAGGTAACTCAAGTTCAAAGCCTTCTGAGTTAAAATGCTCACAGGGTGTAAACTCATGCCCTTGTCTGAATCCCCTCACGTTATCCGTAACGAATTCTGTTAACGCTGCCTACAACTGATCTTCCAATTCTCATGTTTCCAATGAGTGGTAATGCTCGACATTTCATATCCGATTTCAGATGTTCGGAGTTAAACGGGCAGACAGCAGTGGATACCTTGACAAACATCTTGGCCTGGGAGTTGTCTTTGGTGGGCGTGCAGTACACAGACATGGACTTCCTGTCACGAGAAAACTCCAGAGTAAACTCCTTCTTCATCAGCTGTCTTATCACCTAGAGAAGGAAAGAAGGGAGAGAGAGAGAGAGAGAGAGAGAGAGAGAGAGAGAGAGTGAGAGAGAGTCACATGAAAGAGAAATGACTTGGGCAATGTAATGAGGATAAGAAAGGCATCCTGATTATTTTCAGACTCTCTCTCTCTCTCTCTCTCTGGACTTCATTTCAGACAGGCATGTTTTCAGCCACCTGTCGGGCCCAGGTGGTGTCGGAGGGCTCTTGGCTGTCGTCTCCTCGCTGCTTTTGGCTCTGTTCCTGTTTCACAGGCCGCTGGCTTTGCTTTAAGGACCAAGTCGGTTACGAAGAGCCCAGAGACAGACCCGCCTATATGTCCCTCTCTCCTCACACTCCAGAACATTCCACCGTCCCAAAGTGACAGTGTGTGGAAAGAGTGCAGACTTTGAAGCGTTCACTCTTTTTGACATTTGGGCTCTTTATAGTCCCACGTACGAGAGTTTGTCCTGCGCTCCGGACGCTTAAACACTTGAATTTTTTAATTTGGTTTTTTCCTCACCAAAATTCTCATTTTATGTAACGACCTGAAACGCACTCAAAACCACAAAGATTTACCCCTTACCATACCAACAATAGTCAGGGCTGTTTTAGCACTGAATTACAGATGGAACAAATTGAATTTCTTTATATTAATTTAATAACAGTTCAAAACAACAACAACAACAACAACAAAAACTGGACTGTCTGTGGTTTTTTAATGGTGAACAACTGATTTTATTTATTCTTGTTCTTTGTTTATATAAAAATGTAAACAAGCACTGGTCCACTAAACTAACCAATCAGAGAAATGATACTGATGACTTAATGTCACAGGCTCTTAACACCGGTAAGACTGCACATCATCTCTGACGGAACTGCGGACTTAACACAGATCCTTGGCTAAATCCCCTTTTTTACAGGATGTTCGTACTAAATCAGAAATTGTTAAATGTAGTCTCTATCCCCTGAATTTGAAGCATCTTCAAGATCATACCTCTGAAAATAATTCTCAGTCTCCACATTGGGACTGTCTATGTTCTATGACATTCAGTGCAGTGAGGCCTGTCTGATTTCATGTCTGCTAATAAAAACATTCTAATTTCTGCCACTAGATGTCGCCAGTCACTTCCCCTTCTGTAATGAGAATGCCCAGTTGCTTTCCATACACAGTGTGAAGACTGGAAATTCTCTCTCCCTATCTCTCTCTTTCTCTTCCTCCCTCTCTCTCTCCCTCCCTCCCTCCCTCCCCCTCTCTCTCTTTATCTCGGGAGCAAACACTCTGTACACTTTCACACTGGCCACTTGTAGTCCATAAAGTCTTTAAACACGTGAATTAAACTCAGACTCTGTGTTTTCCATATCAGGATATGAGAGGACATTGACTCTCACTTCAAAAAGCACCGTGAACTTTAAATGGTGACCAGACACTTAAAAACGCGCTGATGGAGGACTTTTTCCAAAAGCGCTAAAACGCAAAATTGAATTCTCTGAATTTTAAGGCCTCTCAAAGCCACGAGGAGAAGAGAGAGAAGATTGAGCTAAACCTCGCCATAAACTCCTGACTTGTCCAAATATTATGGTTTTCCTTTGGGAGCTCGAGTAGCTGCAGGGGGTGGGGGGGGGTTCTTTTTTTTTTTCTTTTTCTTTTTCAAGTGGGAGATTTACACAGTCTTTAACTGAAGAGTCAAAAGAGAAAAGAAAAAAAAAAGAAAGAAAGAAAAAAAAAAAATCAAGAAAAAAAAAAAAAAGAAAACGGCTGCACTTCTGTCGGTCGTTCACTCGTCAAGTGGAAAATTCCTTAAAAAGGTCGAGAGGTCAGCAGAGGTCAGTCCTCTTGTTCCCATGGAACCAAGGTTGACCTCTGACCCTGAGGGTCAAGCTCGGCAACAACTGTGGAACTTGGCAGTCAGACTTCATGAGCAAAAACTGGTAGATTGTAATTTGTTTGATTTCAGACAGAATTCATAATCTGCAAGATCACAGTTCTCTGCAGGAAGTTGTCAACTTCTAAAAAAAAAAAAAAAAAAAAAAAAAAACCTTTCAAAGCAATTTAGTGCAGTTGTTCCTCTCAGAGGAGAGAAAACAAAATCGTTTTTCACTTATTTCCTTCAGAGATCAGGGTGACCATGCTACATGTGACCGATATTCCAAATTAAGAATAAAACTGTAGTGTAGAGATGAAAAATGACTCCAAAGGAATAATCTCCTCCACTTTTATTAAACCATAATTCAGTTCCGCACTTGTTTTTTTTTTTTCTCGTATAATTATACCTCTATCCCCCACTGTTAGTGACTTCTCTTATTCCTCCTCTTTTTCATCCCTATCTCCCCATCGATCACTTCCTCTCTAAATTACTCTCTCTCTCTCTAAATGATTCTCCCTCCTCTTCCTCACTCACTCCTTCCTCACCTCTGTGCAAACTGTCATGTCATCAGTTCAGTTACGCTGGGTTTTTTTTTTGTTGTTGTTTCTTTATTTGTGTCATCCCTTGTGTTCACTCTCTCTCCGTGTCTTACCGAGTTGCAGGCACCAGCTCTCTCCACCTTGGTGCATTTGGACAGGTCTTCCTTAAACACGTTCATCTTCTCCACCAGCGTAGTCAAGGCTGTCTCCGTGGCCTCGCCCACCTTCTCATACACACCTTTAGCCTGAGAGAGAGAGAGAGAGAGAATGGTCACCCAATGAGTCTCACACACCGACACACACACACGCGCACGCAGACACATGCGCACGAACACACAAACGCTCACAAACACACACACACACACAGTGTTATCAGGGTAAAATGGCAAGAGCTGTGAGGCAGCACACTATAACATTACAGATCTAGACCCAAGACAGAGATCTAGACCTGAGACAGAGACCTAGACCCGAGACAGAGATCTAGACCCGACACAGAGATCTAGACCCGACACAGAGATCTAAATTGTACAGACACATAAAATGTATAGCATATGATCATAATGGTAAACACGCTCAACCAGGATACAGTCCCACAGACAGTATTATAAAACATCTCTCTGTTTGAAAAAGCTTCACACACACACACACAAAACAAACAATGGAACACCATCATTAACCTACAATGCAAATCACACACTTTTCACAGCAAATTAGGGAGTTGCCATCATGTGAAGAAACAAAAAAAAAAACAAAACAAAAAAAACACCACCCCTTCTTTAAACAAAACGCCAAGGTCAAAAAAACCAAAAGCTATGAATGTTAGTGAAGGAGAAAAAGAAGATGTTATGACTACAGACGAGTCTGCCAAGTTCCCGTACAACACGAGAGAGAGAGAGAGAGAGAGAGAGAGAGGGAGAGAGAGAGGGGGGGGGGGGGGGGGGAGAAAGCACACACTATCCTTCAGATCAAAGCTAAACTCTCACATCCTGTGCTCAAATGAAGGGATGACAGAAAACGAGAGAGAGAGAGAGAGAGAGAGAGAGAGAGAGAGAGAGAGGGAGAGAGAGAGAGAGAGAGAGAGAGAGGGAGAGAGAGAGAGAGAGAGAGAGAGAGAGAGAGAGAGAGAGAGAGAGAGAGAGAGAGGAAGGATGACACGCAGTATCCATTGTGAGTATTTCAAAGCTTTTTCCGCCCTAACGGAGCCAATACGGAGGACGGACAGACCACTGGACACGGAGAGCGTGTAATTTTAGGCCATAAAGAGACTCTGTGTCTCCCACTCAGTCTGACTGGACAGTTACTAATACACAAACACACACAGCCACATGGAAACCACTCATATCATAACCCTCTCAGAAATATATATATATATATATATGTATATACACATACATAAGCCCCTCTTTAACGCTAATAAACACAGGGCTTTCAATAAAAATCCAATCACATCTATTATTTGCCATCTAATTCTCTTTTCCAAGTCTTTTTTTCTCTTAAACATTTTTAAAACTAGTTTATATCAAGTTTTAAGATGTATGAGAATTTTCAAAAGTTGAACGAAAGGGTTTTCCTACGTCTTGTAAACTGTTTGATAAACAGATTTTTGCATTAAAGGTTTGAAACGCTGAGACAGTTTGTAATGAAGCCTGAGGCTAAGCTGCTAACAAGACATCAGTTTTTAAAACAGGAAAACATTTGGGTTATTACTTCGTCAGGGACAGGACCCTAACGCTTTAGTACTCAAAGTCCTTACAGGCATGGCTGTAGCAGTTAACAGCGTCTTTTACACAAGGGTCATGGCTAGCTTGTCCAGACCCCTACTGTCCTTTGGTCTACCTGTCAACCACAGAACACACAGAACTTTCCGGAACATGGTTTCCATGCTACTGCTGCGATGAAAGAAGAACTGAGAAAAGCA
>NC_044509.1:4432446-4447446 GCF_902362185.1 Chanos chanos | reverse complement strand
CACACACACACACACACACACACACACACAGAATAAATATTTACCCCAGGGCCAGGCTGCTCTTTCCGGCACATTCTTCTCTTGTGGGAGATGAAGCAGCTCTGGCTAAAGGGAACTCCCTACTATCTAACATGGGAGAGGAACCCCATGTCATCTATAACACACACACACACACACACACACACGCACACACACGCACACACATACACACATACGCACATACGCACATACGCACACACACACACACACACACACACACACGCACACGCACACGCGCACACACACACACACGCACACGCACACACACGCGCACAGACACACACACGCGCACGCACACACACACACACACACACACACACACACACACACACACACACACAGATGCACGCAAACAAACTATGCCGTGAACCCTTGGGACACTAAATTAATCACCCATTATCATATGAACAAAGTACAAACACACACACACACACACAGATAGAAGTAACATAAATAAACAAATCTAAATATCTAGCTGTGATGTTCTGTGTCTGACTGAAATACAGAGAGGGGCACTAGTTACGTTCAGAGCCAAGTATGAAAATAACAGAGTAGCAACACACACTTGCCTATTAAAAGAAAGAAAGAGAGAAAGAAAGAAAGATGTGATGTGATTAGAGTAATTCAATCAACATTTTCCGATTGAAATGGGAAAGGTCACAAAATCTCCCAGAGAAAGAGAGACAGACAAGTGGAACTGATAAAGTCCTAAAGGTTAACCAAAGAAAATCAAAGCTCTGTTTGGAATGCTTTTCCCTGTCGTTGTCATGGAGAAGGAACAGAAAAACAGAATTCTACTGTTTAATGCCTATTCTAATATACACACATTATTACTGGAACAGACTGCCACCCCCCCCCCTCTCTCTCTCTCCCTAATGACACTGCACAGAGAAACATGAGGTACTTCCTCTGGAGAACCAGCACAGCTGCTGTCCATGGAGCAGATCAGCTACCAACCTGCCTGCACACGCACCCAAAACTGTCTGCTATGATTCACTGTGTGTGTGTGTGAGTGTGTGTGTGAGTGAGAGAGAGAAAGCACACAACAAGGGAGTAAGGGACAAAGCCATAAATTTCCAAACACACACACACACACACACAGGTGCTGGTGATAGCTTGTTTTTCACGCAGTAAAGAATGAAGGAAGAGAGAACAGACAGAGGACAGTTGGATAGTAAGGGAACATAGACATTAGACACATGGTCTCTGACGCCATCAATATCAACATCGACAACTGCTCCTACCTCAACACCCAATCTACACACGGAAGCCTAGTTCAGACGGACACAATACGCTTTTAATCACTACACTTCAGTTTTTTCCCACATAATGACAGAGAAAAGGCTAAATGAGGTCAAAGCAAAGCCTCGATGAATAACAGCGGCTGACCCTGATGACCGTGTCATTCTCAAAGCTCAGAGGTCAGAGGTGACATTCCGTTTTTGTTGTTGTTGTTGTTGTTGTATTGTGGGGTTTTTTTTTCTTTTTGAAAAGGTAAATTCCCTTAAGAGAAAATGAACAACTCCTACTCCTTTACTTAATGTCATCTTTATCATTCCATTTCTTTTTAAGCAAGTTCCATCTCTCATCTTAGACACAAAGACTGCGAGTCATTCCTGCTAATCCTGTTTCGTCAATTTAAGATCAGCACAAGATAAAACCACCGCTAATCACCAATCTTAACTCTTACGTTAACATGCTGGCTAGCGCTGTCTATGCCAGCGGAGGGTAAATAAGGTCATTTGGTTATGTCACGGCCTGGCAGTGCCAACAGAGGGCAAATGAGGTAATTTGGTCGATATAGCAGAACTTGGCAGTGTCGTGCGAGGGTGTGTCAAACACAAAAGACTCAGGACTGTGCCAGGAGAAAAACAGGGTTTGACTTTTTTCGCGGAGCCAGCGGGCACGCAGAGCTGGCGCAAAGGGGGGGGGGGGGTTGCGTGGGCGTCCAGGAAACACCTCTGAGGAACACGCTTTACGCTCGGGTCAAGCTGCTCTGGGGGGGGGGGGGGGGGGGGGGGGGTCAGATAAAGGTCAAGGATAGGTTAATGGTGGGCTAAGGTTCACGACAGATCCAATGAGGTTACTGTGTGTCTTCTGTCCTCGGTAACTGTTTTGGTAAATCAGGGAATTGTGTCGCGTGAATGTTTTGCTTAGTTTTAGCATTTCAGCATTAGCATTAATGATGTTACCACAGCAAGGACATATGAATGTACGTAGGACCAGAGAGAGAGTGAAAACATGTTTATGTAGGTATAAAAAGAATTTTGGAATACAAACAGTCAGCACTGGTTTATTCTACTCATGCTCAGATGGCAGGCTGTGGAAGGAGAGAGACAATTTCTGTTCACTGCAGTTAAACTGGAATTAACTATATCAGAATCATGAAGATTACTATTTTCCTCCTCATCATCATCGTGCCATATGTCCGGTATCTCCCTAAGGTGCAGTGATTATATAGGATATCATTGATACTTGTAATGATACACCAAATGTGATAATGTACCGAACATGACGATACAGCCGACGCGATGATATTCGATATATGACGATATCTGTTTCTGGTTTAGTGCGGTGCTGTACTCATTTTGGATCAGTAAACAGCATTTGGTAGATCTGACATTTCAAAGTCTGGTTAGACTTTTGGCTTGTGACCCCAGAGTATTTGTCCTGAGTGTGTGTGTGTGTGTGTGTGTGTGTAAGTAGCGTCTAAGCAGAATTGCATCATGTTTTGCCGAGACTTCAGGCGTAATGTCAAAGCTGTGTTTACCGACGATAAACACTCCGGGACCTCAGGGGATTTTCCATTCCAGAGAAAACCACCTGCTTCTTCTGTGGAACCCACATGAAACGTCAGCCGCGGACACACCACGAGACGATTCCCAGACCAGCGCACAAGATTGAACGACGCCGAAAGCTGAGCGTTCTCGCCAAGAGAAGGAAAAGTGGTCTTGAATGTCGTTACAACTCCGCGTTTTTAACATTACACTCACAACAACTCAGTTCAGGGATTTGATTTGAAGCCGAAATGTCAAATCGAAAGTTATTATGACACTACAAATCAACCCTGTTGTGATTGACAGGAATTCATATAGAGGGAGGGAGGAGGTAGAAAAAAAACATTCAACTGCATTCAACTTTAGTAGCTGTCAGTTAAACTATAAATTATAAATTGCATGCATGTTGTGTAATTTAATTTCAGAGATGACGTATTATGGAGAGAAAAAAAAAGGTGTGTGTCATGTCAAATGGGAGAGACTCAAAAACTGTCACTGTGAGAATGTGAGGTGCACACACGCACACACACACACACACACTCTCATACAAACACACACCAGCACACAACAAACACATCGCTAACATCTGCCCAACCAGCTGTCACTCACCCTGCACACCGACATCTGATTGGTCGTGAGGGTGCCAGTCTTGTCAGAGCAGATGACTGAGGTGCAGCCCAGGGTCTCTACGGAGGGCAGGGAGCGGACGATGGCGTTCTTCTTGGCCATGCGTCGCGTGCCCAGCGCCAGGCAGGTGGTAATGACAGCTGGCAGGCCTTCGGGGATGGCGGCCACCGCCAACGCCACGGCGATCTTGAAGTAGTAGATGGCGCCTCGCACCCAGGAGCCGCCGTGGACAGGGTCGGCGAAGTGCCCGATGTTGATGACCCAGACGGCCACGCAGATGAGGGAAATGACCTTGGAGAGCTGCTGCCCGAACTCATCCAGCTTCTGCTGCAGAGGAGTCTTCTCCTGTTCCGTCGCAGCCATCTGGTTCCGGATCTTTCCGATCTCCGTGGAAACGCCGGTGGAGACCACCACGCCGATGGCCCGACCAGCTGCAATATTGGTGCCCTAAAAAACAAGAGAGGTATGAGTACAAATAAACACACACATACACACACACACACACAGAGGAGAATAGAGGTCAGCTTGTCCATAATACATATGTGTGCGCAAACACACACATACACAAATACAAGTAAACACATGTTGTCTCTCGCTCACACACACACACACACGCGTGCACGCACACACACACACACCCAAACACAAAAAGGTGTCAGAGACACAGTGTGGCCAGTCCAGAGACATCTGGATCCATTCAGTCAACAGCGCACCGCCAGAGAACCTGGAAAAAAAAAATTCTGCAGAATAATTGAATCAGCCGTCATATCCACAGCAAAGCGTTTTCCAAGGGTCTCCCCCTATAACAAGATAACGTTCTGGAGAAGGCATTAGGCCGGTCGAGAGAAACCGCCTCAGACAATCGTGGCTTTCCCCACGCGTAATGGATACGTGTTACAGTGCGGTTCCTAAGAAAATGAGAAGACATGGAAACAGCATATGAAAATCAAAAGGAAAAGAAAGCACACACACACACACACACACCCAAAGAAAAGAGGGAGTGAGATGGCTCTGTGTGGCAGAGAGAGTTCTGTTATGTGTAGTGTGTCGGGGAGGGGACAATAAGACCATACACACCGCTGACATGATGAATGAGGGCAGGGGAGAGGAGATAGGATAAGGACAGAGAGACAGACAGACAGACAGACATATACACAGACAACATGCTCACAATCTCTCTCTCTCACTCACACACACACACACACACACACACAGACACACACACACACACAGACACAGACACACACATAAACACAGACAACACGCTCACAATCTCTCTCTCTCTCTCTCTCTCTCTCACACACACACATGGACATGGACGCACACATACATGCACACGAGCACACACTGAATCCCAGCCCTGACAGGAATGGGGTGCTTACCGAAAAAAGCATGTTCTTCTTGTCCTGATTAACAGCCCGAGGATCTGGGACGGGGTCGGTGTGCTTAATGACAGACACGGACTCTCCTGATAACACACACACACACACCAAACACACACATACAATTTATCAGTTATTTTATTCTCTGAGCAGTTGTACACTGTTAGTGAAGGGCAAGAAGGCAGAATCCACCATACAGACATATCACATGGATATGTCCTTGGATATATCCTATAATCAGCACAGAGGAGAGATATGTGAACAGTGTCGAGAACACTAAACCGTCTCTAATGAAGTTAATGTGGTTATTCAAATAATGCTAACAGAGAAATACTACTTACGACTGCAAGTAGTACTATACATACTACATAGCCTCTTTCAAACTACATATCCCAGAAGCACACTGTACCTGTAAGAATGGACTGGTCCACTCGGAGAGTCGTGGATTTAATTGAGGTTATCCTGATGTCTGCAGGAACTTTGTCCCCAACTACACACACACAAAAAAAAAAAAAGAGAGAGAAACCCTTAATAAAAAAAACCCTATAATAATAAACAATAAGATACGATAAGTCATAAAACAGACCGTGGCAAAAATGAAATAAAATGATAATAAGAAAAACAAAGTAAGAGAAATTGTGTGTGTGTGATGTGCAGAAAAAGACTGGATTGACCAAAAGGGAAAAAAAAAACAAAGAAACAAAAAAACCCAACTGAAATCAAGATCATTAAAATTTCAAGGTGCTGCATTCAGAACAGCACATTTGACATTTTGTTTAGCCTTCTTTTGTGCTTGTGTGTGTGTGTGTGTGTGTGTGTGTGTGTGTGTGTGAGAGAGTCCCTGCAGACTTGTTGGAAAAGAACAACAATGAGAAAATTCACTCGACTGCATGTTTTTCACCTAAACACTCAATTACAACAGATCGACAAAAGCTACAAGCAAACAAGACCAGGGACAAAGATTTGAAGATGAGGGAGAGATGTCTAACTTTACTTCAAAGTCAAAAAGCATGAACGCCGGACAGACTGTTCAATAGTGGACTGACAAGGAGTCAACAACGTTAGCCAATCAATAGCAACCACATCTAAACACAGCCCCTCCATTACCGGACAGAGAAAGAAAGAGAGAGAGAGAGAGAGAGAGAGAGAGAGAGAGAGGGAGAGAGAGGGAGGGGGAGAGAGAGAGAAAAACTTGATTGAGAAAGAATCTTGTCAAAATCATGGGGGAAAAAAAAAACACTCCAGATACAAGATTTTCCTTTCAAACAGGGGGTTCGACTAAAACCTTTGGGAGTTTTTGGGTTCAACGTAGATTTGATTAAAAATATACATCCTTCCAGCCTTCTCTCATTCTCCTTCACAGACTTTTATGGTCATCATTTCTGCTTGACGTGGACCACGGCTAACATCTCAGCTCAGGAAAAAATTCTTCCTCAAAACGATCCCTAAGTTATAATCATTACAAAATAATACATCTGTCCTGTTTTCCATTTCTTTGAAATTGTTTTTTTTCCCCCCCTTGTTTATTTTCTTTTTTTTTTCTTTTTTCTTTTTTAGGAATCACCGCGAGTACCGATTTTGGGTTAACTTGGCAGGACACTGAAAACCTAAACGAGATTTAATTAGCGATTCCCTCTGAAACGGCCTGTCCCCCCCCCCCCCCACCCCCACTCCCTCCTCCTCGCCAATTTAGCGACTATTCCATATTTAGCCGGCATATCCCGCGCGGGGTCTAACGCTCTATATTCTCTCTCTGAGAGGGTGTGCCGTCATCATCATCATCATCATCATCTTCATCATCATCATCATCATCGTTATTCTGTTGAGCGTCCCTTTTCCATGTCTCGCTGGTCCGGGGGGGGGGGCGGGGGGGGGGGGGGGGGGCCCACGGGTTCTGGAGAACCACCCAGAGACCAGAACAACCATTATAGAACCTTTTAGCGTTCCAATTACTCCCTCCCGTTCGGAGACGGATGCGTGTGAGGTTAATGGGGTGGACTGGTATGAATGTGGGTGGAATCCCATTAGGGTTTTTTTTCTCTCTCTCTCTCTCTCTCCCTCCCTCTCTCTCTCTCTCTCTCGCCTTTTAAAGTTGAACAAACAAACATGTTATGTCATTGATGAACGGAGGGATGATGATGTCTGTTTGAGAAGTCACACGCCAGCTCTCTTCACAGCCAATTTCAGGCTAACTAACCCAGGCCAAAGTACTCCAGTGAGACTAAACACATGAGGGTTTAGTCAGAGAGAAACTGAGCACACGATAACATTCTGTGACTCTGCATGGGTCCAAAACAACAACAACAACAACTTCTGAACTCTGAACTAATGACCCTCACATCTCTTTGATCAAGCACACTCACTGTTCAGCTCTTGGAATGAGAAAACAATAAGGTTTCTCCAACGGTACAATCTTTATCTATCTCTCTATCTCTCTCTCTCTGACATTCAGCTTTCAAATACCATAGTGTAAAAGAGCAACACTTACGTAACAATTCAGTTCTTACATAACTTAGTTCTACAATAATTTAGCTCTATTACAATTTAGTTCTATAACAGTTTAGTTCTATAACAGTTTAGTTCTATAACAGTTTAGTTCTATAAGAGTTTAGTTCTAACTATAAGTAATAACTACATAACTATAACTATGACTTTAACTGTGATTGCTCTATGTAGTCTCTGTAGTCATTATTCTCTGTCTGTTCCTTTACTGCATGTAAATGTACACTTTTCTCTCCCTCTCTCTCTCTCTCTCTCACACACACATTACCACCCGGGGGTCTCAGAGACGTCATTCTCCGTGCACCACCTCCTCTGAGTGGGAGCAGGGTCAGTGACACAGGTGCTCCAAAGAGGAGATCCCACCTCCTATTTCACACACACCTTACATTGTCTCTGAGCTTCTGACCTGGGTTGAGACTAACATGGGTTTAGTCTGAGCTGGGTTGAGACTAAGATGGATTTAGTCTGATCTGGGTTGAGACTAAGATGGGTTTAGTTTGAGCTGGGTTGAGACTGTAGGTTTAGACTGAGCTGGGTTGAGACTAAGATGGATTTAGTCTGATCTGGGTTGAGACTAAGATGGGTTTAGTCTGATCTGGGTTGAGACTAAGATGGGTTTAGTCTGATCTGGGTTTAGACTAAGATGGGCTTAGTCTGATCTGGGTTTAGACTGTAGGTTTAGTCTGATCTGGGTTGAGACTAAGATGGGTTTAGTCTGATCTGAGTTGAGACTAAGATGGGTTGAGACTGTAGGTTTAGTCTGAGCTGGGTTGAGACTAAGATGGGTTTAGTCTGAGCTGGGTTGAGACTAAGATGGGTTTAGTCTGATCTGGGTTTAGACTGTAGGTTTAGTCTGGTGGAAAGCAGTCCAGTTGAATGGCCCGGTAATAACCGTACACGGTTGAGTTGACTGTGCTCTCCATACCTGGTGCTGTGTTTCAGTTTTGTCTCTGTTGGTAGCAGAATAAAGGTTGTTTACTCTCTCACTCTCTCTCTCTCTAGAAAAAGAAATGAACAGCCTCCTTGTGCCATCAGCGATGTGAATGGAATCAAAACTCATCTAAATGTTAATGTGAGAACACAGACAGTTGAAGACAGAGAGAGAGAGGGAGAGGGAGAAAGAGAATGTAAGTGAGAGAGTGAGACAGAGAAAGACAGAAAAAGAAATGGAGAAAGAGAGAGACAGAGCAAGAGAGAGAGTGAGAGAGAGAGCGAGAACAAGAGAGAGAGCATGAGCGAGTGAGAGAGTCTTTAGACGGTGGGAGAATAAGGCACAGTGAGCTACAGAGAATGTACACACACACACACACACACACACACACACACACACACAAAACACTGGCTCTGACCTCTACATACAATAAAACGACACAGTGGGACCTGAACATAAAACTTCTTTATTCCTTTTCTGTGACTTTACAGGTTTGCTTTTTTTTTCTAATACTAATTACTAAACCTAACACCAGTACTACATTATCACACACTCTAGCGACTGCCAATATTACTAGTGGTAACGAAATTAGATAAATGAATAGCTGAAGATCTGAGTGTCTGTCAGACCATGAAAAACATGTACCTACTTAACTATGGATCTTTCCTTCACTGTCCTCTCAAGGGAAAGGATCTATCTGACGTTTATTGAGTTCTTCCCTTGTGTCTGAATAACCGATCTCATCACTGATCAAGCAACAGATGGCAAGACAAATTCAGATTAGTCACAAAGCGTAGTTTTCCTAAAGGGATACAGAGAAACAGACCATCAGGACAGAACAACGGCATCGTCATCAGTCTCGACCTAATGACTGAAACCAGGCAGTAGACAAAAACACACACACACACACACACAGAACGACAGAGAGGATGGAGAATGTGACTGGAGGACACACAGAGAGGAGGATGAACACAAAGAGAGACAGAGAGAGAGAGAGAGAGAGAGAGAGAGAGAGAGAGAGAGAAACCAAGCGTTAGTTTGTTCACTCTTTCCTAGGTTTCCATATTCTCAGCTTTCCAAGGAGCTTTAGTTCTTCAGACCCCAGAGAGACAGAGAGAGAGAGAGAGAAAAAGAGAAAGAGACAGAGAGAGGGACAGAGAGAGAGAGAGAGAGAGAGAGAGAGAAAGAGAAAGAGACAGAGAGAGGGACAGAGAGAGGGACACATACAGAGAGAGATGGATGTTTTCCAGCCTTGAAAATGCAAAAGCAGGGGGAATGTTCCGGACTACAGCTATGCGGGTCCCAGTGCACGGAAGGCACAGCGTTGACATAGAGAAATAACACAGGCAGAGCCAAACCCAGCCAGCGACACACTGGCACGAAAAAAAAAAAAAAAGAAAGAAAGAAAGAAAAAAAAAAAAACCCAGTACAGTACTATTATGTTCTTCATAGACACAGAGTGGCATAAGGCACGGTTTTCCGATCCCGGATTCTCCCGTGCCAAACGTTCCGATGGAATCTCTGCGTGCTAATAGGGCGATGCAGGAAGGACTCTGCGGCGTGGGCAGGGAGACAGGGAGGGGGGGGGGAGCAGGGGTGTGGGGGAATTGGGGGAAATGCAGTAAATATATGAACGCTTGGGTTTTGGGTGGATGCTCTTGCGTTGGTTACCTATTCTTAGCATGTTGGCTTTTTTCTTTTTCTTTTTTTTCACTTCGCACTACCATTACCTCCCAGGAGACAACAAAAAGTCTTTTTTTTTTTTTTTTTTTTGGGAGGGGGAGGGGGCGGGGGCAGTGGTGGTTAGGGGAGCCCTGTCTGTCTGTTTATGTGTGTTTAAAGTTGCTTAGCAACAAGACAGTGTCGTCAGAGCAACAATGCTCCATAGACAGACAGAGAGACTTCTCTTAACACTCCAATGCAGATGGCGTTTGATAACACCAACCAGCTATCAAATTATCATTACTATTGTGAGTGTATGTGTGCGTGTGTGAGTGTGTGCGATGTGTGCGTGGCACACATGTGTCAGCTTGTTAGTACATTTTCATAACGATATGTCAGCATATTATCAGAGGGAAGGATTTGGGAGTGGAACTGCATGCCCTGACCTTTGACATTTACTGTCGCCGTATCCCAAACACCACTGACTGACCGAGAACTTGCAGGAAAACCGTTCACTGTGCCAGTCGTTTCCTGTCCCTCTGACAGATTTAGGGAACACCAAATTCCCAGGGATCAAACCACTGCGGCGGGAATTTCGTTCCGTTTTGCAGGGGTTTTTTTTCCCATTTCGCCAGCCTAAACTCGTCCTCCATTTTGTGGGATGGGAAAAAAAAAACTGCATGGGCGATCAGGATGAGTGCCCGTTCCCGTTCCCCAAAATGGAGGCGCTCCGTCCACACGAAAAGAACGTTCTAGACTGGAAAGATCCCATACCTGAGACAGGGCTCTACTCCACACAGCCCCAGTGAGGGAGTCTGTGGATTTAGGGGGCAATTCCCACCCTGACGCTCACCTTAGTGGGGGAAAAAAAGCTGGTTCTATGGGATGGTGTTGTTGGAGAGCGAGTTACAACTGTACAAACAGAAACATTAAAAATGGTGCCGATGACGCAGCATTAATGCCCGTTGGTATTCGAGTTCAGACGCAAACCCTCGGGGATAGTTCCAGAAAACGCTGGGATCAAAGGTGACACCGTGGCAACGCTTTACGCCCCTGTCAAACCTGACCTTGATGCGTGATGTAGTCTGAGTTTAGGTGCCAGGAGAACAAGGCTTAAGGGTGTCCCTAGTGTGTGGGTGGGTGGGTGTGTGTGTGTGTGTGTGCGTGTGTGTGTGCGTGTTGGAATGTAGGCTTGTTCTAGCAGAGGCCCCGGGGCCTGCCCCAGAACAAAGAGATTCCTGTTCCTTAACTCTCTCTTTCTCTCTCTCTCTCTCTCTAACACACACACACACACACACACACACACACACACACACACACACACACACATACACCTGCAAGTGTGCAAACAGGTGAACTAACCAACCTGTGTGTGTGTGTGTGTGTGTGTGAGAGAGAGAGATTTTTAATGCGCACACATATTTCTCTTTCTCCAATACTATCCTTTGATCCTGCCAATAGATTTCTCTCTCTCTCTCTCTCTCTCTCTCTCATTTTTATGATTCATTCTCTCTCTCTCTCGCGCTCTCTCTCGCTCTCTCATTTTTATGATTCATTCTCTATTTCTCTGCCCTTCACACTTCTCCACACTTCTCCCTCTCCGCTCCTCACTCTCTCGGCAGCGGAGGCATCTCATCAGCAGGCAGGAGGCTCATCCTTTGCTCCTCCCTGAGAGGAGCCGAGCTCTTATCTCCTCGGAAACCGAGCGCGGTTTCTCCCTCAGACGGAGCCATTCGCAGCCAGAGGAGAGACTGGAGTGGGCCCATTGTGTAACGCAGTGAATGAGTCTTCCACCGCATCCATTCAGAAAAAAAAAAAAGAAAAAACACTTCAGCCTCTCTCTCTCTCTCTCTCTCTCCCTCTTTCACCAGGGTGCTGCTGTCATTATGAGAGAGTGTCGGTGCAGCCCTGTCTGCCTCCCTCCTTCTCTCCCACCTTTTCTCTCGTCATTCTTTCCTAGCATCCCTCGTTCCTCTCTCCCACCGCCCCCCCCCCCCCCTCACACACCTCGCGGACACTCAGACGAGAGCTCGTTAACGAACAGGGGTTTACCGAAACAAACGCTAATTACTTTGATGACAAGACCTTGACTGCAGACTACGTGTGTGTCCGTTTGTGTGTGTGTGTGTGTGTGTGTGTGTGTGTATATGCGATTGCGTATGTGTGTGTGTGTGGGTCACAGATGTTCTCACAGTCAAATGACAACAAATCTATTTTTAGCTGCACACATTCACAAAGCCAGGATCACACAGAGAAAGGCAGAGAGAGAGATAGAGAGAGAGAAGGCGCGCAAATGTGTGTGTGTGTGTGTGTGTGTGTGTGTGTGTGTGTCTCCAGCCCTGTGTACGAGCCTTTCGGGAGAGAGGGAGGGAGAGAAAAGAGGAGAAAGCAGAAGAGGTGGGGCTGACAGATCTCCAGCAGGGTCCAGGTGGCGTATGGTGGAATTGACAGCATGGAAAAGCAGAAGGTAACAGCCTGGAAATTTAAACAGGGGGCCTGAACTCAGAGAAAACCACAGCCACTTTAGTGGCCTACACACACACACACACACACACACACACACACGCGCACACACACACGCGCACACACACACACACACACACTTGCACATACTCAGCCCATACATAGCACATAAACAAAAGTGTGCACACGCCCGCATGTAAACACACACACACACACGTACACGCTCACTACATACACACAGGGTAACACACACATACACACACACACACACACACACACACACACACAGCCTTCTGCTGGGGTGTGTGCGTGCGTGTGTGTGTCCTGGGTAAGGGGTGTAATGATGGTGACACTCAATTTGGCACTGGACCATGCCCACATTGCTGCTTTGGCACTACGGCAACGCTCACTGTGCCCACTGCAGACACTGGACAAGTCCCACACACACACACACACACACACACACACAGCTGCCAAGCAGTGTGTTTGGTCTATCATGAAGTGGAGGGGGAGGAGTGTGGAGACTAGCGTTAGACCACTGTGCATGTCTGATGTAAAAACAGAGACAGATACGGCCATAGGTAGAATGTTCTGGACGCTTAGTGAGCATCTACAAACGGGACGTTCTCAGCTTCACTTCTCAGCTAAAGTTCCTCACTGAACAACCACTACATAATGTTTACATTCAGGAGTGAATTATGTATTCATCCTCTGGTTGCATTTCATTTCAGCTTTGGTAAGAGACAAAGCGTGGAAAGAGAGAGAGAGAGAGAGAGAGAGAGAGAGAGAGAGAGAGAGAGAGAGACTGAATGGGGGCCCCGCGTCAAACCCAGAAAGTGTGAGAGCCACAGAGAGATTTTATGTGTGTGTGTGTGTGTATGTGTGTGATGTGTTGTGTATTCTTGTGTGCTAGTGCTTACCAGCCACCTCTACGATGTCTCCGGGGACAATATCCCTCGCTTTGATCCTCTGGACGGCTTTCCGGTTCATTCTGTACACTTTTCCCATCTCGGGTTCATACTCCTTAAGAGCCTCGATGGCATTCTCGGCGTTCCGCTCCTGGAATGAGAGGAAGGGGCCGCGGGGGAACGGGGAGATATTTTAATGGACAGAATTAGATCAACACTACTCCATCTCCCAACATATACCGCCTGCTTCATCTCTGAAAGAACAGAACCGTGGAAACGCTCAGTTAAATATAGTCTGACAGTGATGAACTGAGCTAAATGATACATGAAAGATTTTTATGTTTTGGGGGAGTGAAAAACAGTGGGATCTCTCTTATATTCGATTTTGGATCTTACATCAGTTCGATTACAAATATAGCTATAGACAAAGACAGACAGACAGACCGACAGATGTTAGAAGATGATCATTTTGTTTGTCAAAAATGATACATTTGGGATTAAAAAAAAAAGTCCTTTATGGTACAGTTCCTCTGTGAAATTTAAAAGGAGACCACGGCTATTATGGGAAAACAATAACATATCACCACCCCTCCCCGTAGTGTCCAAGCTGTGACACAGACTTACTGTGTAGGACCCTCTCCTCCCAGTTCAAAGGGCGTGTGGGGGTTTCACATTTGGAGCAATCACCGCTGGCTATGTCAAACAGTATAATCAGTCGCTCAATTACACTGTAGCTAAAGTTTGGGCTACAAGACTGCTCTGAAATCCCTCTATAATCCAGACAATGAAGCCTGGGTCCGCTGCCGTCCCGCGCTGCTTTGCTCTCTCTGTGGCCAAACTCTTGAGCAGGCATCTTTTTCCAATGGGCCACTCAATGGCACAAATCTCACGACATGTTTACTCTTTATTTTTAAATATCTGAAGTCTATATAAGGTATCAAGTACCGCCCTGCCACGCCCCCACAGCTGGAAAAAGGGGAAAAAGGATACATATTATCTGCATAAAACCCGTACATACGGAACAACGAAAAGGGACAAAAAGCGACCCCTAACTGGGGAGTCCACCTGTTCGTCCCCGGGGGGGAGCTGTCAGGATCCCGTCCGAGCCGCCAAATCCGAAAAACGCCCAACGAGCTCCAGCAGAGCGGTCATTCGTTTGTGTCTGAATTTGTCGAACATGTTCCAGCTGCAAGCCTCTATTGTAAAGCACTGGACCAACCTTTCCGTCAGTGATCCTGATTAACCCCATTGTTAGAACTGCTGAGTCGGCTTGACACTGGTCTGTATTTATAATTTTGCTTCACCCTTCAACGTCTTCGTTCATTTTTAAGTTGCGGGTATAACCAGGTACCTTAGAAGCCAGGTGCCAGGTGTTAATAATCTGCGTGGATGGGTGAAACCAGCCGTCCTGCGACGTCACACATCAAATCCTGAAGGATCTTGCATTAAATGTCAATGACTATTTTCTATAGTCTCTGATCACTGTTGAACATGCTGCTTATAAATTGGCTAATTATGGTTTAATCTTTAAACAGGAATAAAATATAGGAGGGGCTGTGACTTCACACGGTGAAGAGAAAGATCTGGAATTTAACTGGAAAGAGTGTATGAAAAGGCTGAATTTTATATATGGGATTGAACAAAGGTTTGAGTTTCTTTAACACTGCCATTTATTGATTGAAACAAGGCTTTTAAAGGTAACAAAGGTC
>NC_044509.1:4399946-4424946 GCF_902362185.1 Chanos chanos | reverse complement strand
ATACAAAGTGTTGTCAGTGCTTTGACTGATGTAGGGAGTGCTGACAATTAATTACTTTCCCTAACAAATTTTCTAAGGTAAAAAAAAAAAAAAAAAAAAAATAGGCACATTT
Source organism: Chanos chanos (assembly GCF_902362185.1). Classification (NCBI taxonomy): domain Eukaryota; kingdom Metazoa; phylum Chordata; class Actinopteri; order Gonorynchiformes; family Chanidae; genus Chanos; species Chanos chanos. The sequence continues at coordinate 4,424,834 of NC_044509.1, read as the reverse complement.
AGACAAAGGGGACTGAACACTTCAATCATACTCTCTTTCATTCTTAATTCTTAACATAAGAGAGGTTTTTTTTTTTTCATAAAGCTTCTCCAAAGCACTGAACATACTGGTAATAGTACCACACTGGAAGCCTCAACTTGAACCAGACAACAGTAGCAAAGCGATTTAATGACCCTCTTCAACTCCTCAGTACCAGTCCTGGATTCAAACTTAGTTCAGTGAACTCATGCATACACACTAAGTGCTGAAACGCCAGCGTCTGGGGGCTGAACTGTTTTGTTTTTTTTCCAGAAAATTCCAGACATGTACTTAGTCATAACCTCACCGACTCCCTATTTTTGCATTTTAACGTGAAAAAACAAAACAAAACAAAACAAAAACAAAAAAAAGACCCCAAAAGGATAAGCCTCTCAAATACAGGAAGTCCATTCATTGTTCAGATGACCTTTAGCGTAGTATTCACACACTTCACATTCTCGTTATCTCGGCGGGCGCTTCTGGGAAATGTGGCTAAATATACTGGTTTTTATATCCGACTACGCAAGGTTTCCGCCAGAGTCCAGTGCTGTCTCAGAAAATGAATTAGAACTCCAAAGTAAATTCTGAATATTTACAAACAAACGGTCTTACATGACGATTAAAGCTGCATTAAAACGTAGAGGGGTCGAAAGAAAAAAAAAAAAAACCTAAACCGTTGTGTGAGAATGAGGGGCGTTACAGTAGAGGCCCGTTTACACTTTCAGACGTTTCTCTTTGTTTTTCCATCATTCTCCACACAGCCTGAATGATGAGTAATTGTATCATATGCACAGCAATTTTAAAGCCAGAAATGTTTAAAAACACTAAAGTGCTCTCTCTCTCTCTCTCTCTCTGTCTGTCTGTCTGTCTGTCTGTCTGTCTGTCTGTCTGTCTGTGTCGCCTGGATACCGGTCACTTTGTTCTCATAACATGCAAAAAGTCAGGAAAGCGAAATGCCTCCATTTCAATATATTCAAAAAAGGCACACACACACACACACACACACACACACACAAATGATCCCAGAGAGAGGACTGGTTATAGAGAGTCTACTGATCTTTCTACCACACATTTACACACACACACACACATATATACAAACACACACTTGTAAAGTGTACCTGTTTTTCGTAACTCTTTTTAGAGATTTTACTGTAAACATTCTGCTCCACTGGAGAGGCCATGTTGAACTGGGGTTAGCATAAAGGTTTTTTTTTTTTTAGAAAAAGATACTCATATAATTGGTAAAACTAAAAGTGTTACAGCATTGGGGTCATGGTTAGGTTAGGTTTTTATCCTTTACCTATACTAGAAGTAAATGGAGGGTACCCAGAATCTAGCACACAAGATGTGTGTGTGTGTGTGTGTGTGTGTGTGCATACTTTAGTCAGGAAAAATGGGTTAACACTATGTTTTGTTGTGGTCGGAGGGAAAGAACATAAAAAGGTGGGGGGGAAAGCAGACACTCATGTTGGTTTAACAAGCAGGAGACTGGAAAGTGTTGAACTGGCTGCTTTGGCATAAGAACACAACTTCAGTCCCCTTACGCTGTGAACACAACATGTAAAGGTTTACAAGCGCGCACGCGTCCACTGTCCTTACAGCTACGTAAAGTATCGCACAAGCCATCTGGCCCCTGTAAGCCATGCCTGGACTCTCTCTCTCTCTCTCTCATACACACAGACACACACACACACACACACACACACTTTACAACAAAAATCACTCCAACTAATTAAGTGTGCAATTAGCACGCACATCGTGAAATACATTGTGTGTGTACGCTTGATACTTTTTTTCCAAACCTCTCCCCTCAGAAAAAAAAAAAAAAAAAGTAAAAAAAGAGTAAACCCAACATGACTCACTAAAGAAATCAGATGGAAAACCTGTACGCTCTCTCCCTCTCTCACACACACACATACACTCTCTCTCTCTCTCCCTCTCTCTTTCTCTCTCCCCCTCCCTCACTCTCTCTGCCTCTCCTGGCTCAGACCATGGATTAGTGGCTTACTTTCTCACAGTTATAGTACAGTGAGTACAGTGTGTTAGTTAGGCAGTTACAGTACAGTGTGTTAGTTAGGTAGTTACAGTATGGTGTGTTAGTCAGAACAGCATTTCTCAAACTAGACAAGGAAACTGCCAGGTCCCCGCCCCCTTGACTGAACTTCTTGCTTTGAAAATAGTAACATTTTATTCAAGATTCTAGAAGGTTAAGCAAGTTCTCGTGGGCGGGAATGCTTAACATTCTAGAATCTTGAATAAAATGTTACTATTTTCCATTGTCACCTGGCGAGTGACAGAACCAGCGACTGTAATTTGGCTGGCGCAGCGGCAGGGCTCTGCCGACCAGCAGCTTCCTTCCGCCGACTGATAGTTTGAGAAACACTGAGTTAGACAGTACATAAGTCTCATCTTAATGCAATAACACTGAAGCATGATTCCTGTACATGCTTAACATCATGTAATCACTGCAAAAAAGCACTGTACTCCATCTATTTGATTCACAGTTTTAAGGTTTACGATTATAAATATAAAAACCATTTCGTGAAGTGTCAGCCCAAATAGCTCTCTAATCCATCTAGGCTGATTTTAATGCCTGTTTAAGTAATGTGTACACAATGTGTATGTGTATGTGTGTGTGTGTGTGTGTGTGTGTGTGTGTGTGTGTCTGGTCTGTCTGTGTGCATTTCTGTGTAGGTATGAGGGACAAAAGGGCAGGAGAACAAGTAAGATATATATATGAGAGAGAGAGAGAGAGAGAGAGAGAGAGAGAGAGAGAGATAAGTACTTACAAATGAGACGCAGGCAGCGAGTAACAGGATCCTCACCAGGAGGTCTTCAAACTGCTCAATTACCAGTTCCCACAAGGATTTGCCTGAGAGAGAGAGAGAGAGAGAGAGAGAGGGAGGCAGAGAGATAAAAATAATCACCTATGTAAAACATCACCAATTCATCATTTTTCTGTTTTGAAAAACTAACAATTCCTTTTAAGTTGCCTGTATGCTTAAATCAACAGTAAATGTTTAACAGCAAACCCCTCCTGAATATTAATATGACTCTGCAACTATCAGTGAGTCAATTGACTCTGTGTGTGTGTGTGGGGTGGGGGGGTCGGACTGGTGCCCTGTGTGAGGATTTGCGTATTTGATGACGGGTGTGTAAATGAAATGGTCTGAAAAAGAAAAGTGCATTGCCCGGTTTACAGGTGCAGACGTCCACCACGGCCAGAGAGACACTTCTGTGGGCAGATAACAAACCCCACCACTGACATTACTCATCCTCTACAGGATGTTCAGGCTGTGGTTTTTCGATCCACAATTTGACTCAGTAATGGAAGATTTGTAGGAACGCTGTGGTGACGTTGGGTGAGGTTACTGCCGAGTAGGGACGCAGAGACAAAACAGAGGCTGGGGGTGGGGTGGGGGGTGGGGGGGGGGGGGTTGGGAGAGGGTGAAAGAGAAGGAGGCACGAGTTTCAGAAGACAAGAGGATGAATGTGGCAACTTGAGCCATAGAGGGCAAATTGGCGGGAACTAGATCATCGTCAGATATGATACCAGACAACCCCCCCCCCACCTCAAAAAAACCCACCCCCAAAACCAACATCCCATTTTGATTTATCAGCGAGAAAACAGCGGTTGAGTGCAGAGTCCCATGACACATTAACTTATCACACAGAGCCGCCATGAACACGCTAACGGAGTACTTATAGCAATGGTTAGGTCTGACGTTAACCTTGCTGTTTCTTTTTCTTTCTTTCTTTTTTTTTTTTTTAGATGTTGAGTTAATGTGCTCAGTAAACTGTTATAAAACTGTGATTTAAATGCCTAACTGTGGTACAAAGGTTGTAATACCTTTGGTATGTTGCACTGTATAAGTTAACGGTTAGCATAATTACACGCGTAGCATGTAATGTTTCTTACACGGTTCATCTTACCTCCGCGTGTGTGTATGAGGCTAAAACCACAGCGCTGTCTTTAAAATATGAGATAAGACATATCATCGCAGGGAAACACGTGGCTGTCTTTCGAGTACAAGGCGACATCACCGCTAAGAATGTCAATCCAAATTTCCCTGAAGTGTCTGACAAAGGGCAACCGAATGAGGCCAGTGGAGTGGAGATATTGCAGTCTCAAATATGCTAATGATCTTAAGTGAGTGCATTCTACTGATCTACTCAGACTCAATTTGGATCCCAGCCCAGTCCATTTGGACCATTCAAAACGTTTGTGAAGGGCTTTTCAATACACATCATACAGAAGTAGTGCTAGGTGGGAGGTTGTTTTGAATGTGTGTGCATATGTGTGCGTTTGTGTGTGTGTGTGTGCGCGTTTGTGTGTGTGTGTGTGTGTACTCATAAAGCTAAAGCTAACAGCCAAGCCCGTAAAGGCAGAGCTGTGACACCAGCATGGAAAACTCAATATTTACCTTCTTCAGCTGGGAGCTCTGGGAGTGATGTCACACACCAACAGACAATCCATCCGTGGAGGAATGAGAGAGAGAGAGAGAGAGAGAGAGAGAGAGAGAGAGAAGATATTTGTGAGAAAGGCTGAATAAACCATTGTGACAGTCAACATACAGCTTGAACAATTTATTGGCTTGTTCATGTTAACTTTGGCCTGCACACAGAGTCCATGTTTAGTGGTAACATGGAGACTTCATAAAAGAGTCTGCTATAAAATGCATGGATGGCAACGAGGATTACTGTCTGTCTCAATTTGATTCTGTTAAATGCCTTTTTCCATCAATCATTCATGTGACTTTACTATATAAAACTGCAATTTATCATCAATTACTCAAAGGACTTTTGTTTCTGTAAGCTATAACCTTTAATGACTGAAATGACATTTCACAAGAGAATAAAAAAAAGAAAACCAGAAACCAGAGAAATAAACTAAATTGAACCAAAACACTGGAGTAATAAGACAAGAGAGGATCCAACGGTCAGAAAACCACTCTCTACATAAGAAAGTGTGGGTTGATTACATTTTTATACAATCTCAACAAAATTTTATTCAAACTGAAGGGGAAAATCAGAATGGCATTATGTAAAGTCAAACACTGATCTGGAATCAACAAAGTGCGAAACACCAAAATGTAAAAAAAAAAAAAAAGGTGAGCTTCACAACTAATACTGCAAATCAGAGAGTTATCTCCAACCAATCGCATGCAAAGACAAACAGGTCAGATAAGTTTGTATACGAGAACAGCGTTTTAAACTTTTTACAGAGCATTTCCTGTTTTCTAAACGATACACAAACTGATCCGAAGTCAGATCATCCTGATTAAAAACGACATTTTGACAGCGTTACATATTTTGTCGTTTAAACCTTCACAAGCATATGCGGACACATCTGAAAAACGTACATTCGTGGAGAATGATTTTGTACGTGACCTAAAGCAAAACACTGATGAACTCCGTGGCCTACTCACTGCTGTTGAGTAATTTCTAGAAAGTTCTTCACTGAAGCGTGTGGGTGATAAGAAGCATTTGGCGTGTGGGAAGGGGCTGTAGCTGAGAACAGACAAGAAGAAGCTTCTGCATCCCTCTCTCTCTCTCTCTCCCTCACACACACACACACACACACACACACACACACACACACACAAAATGACAACACAGATACCGTTCTGTTTCTTTCTGTCCTCTCCAAAATTCTCCTTTCATTTCTGAATCCCCTAGTAACAATCATCTCACATGACTTAACGTTCAACACAACTCTGTCAACAGCCTCTGCCTTCACAACACGTCCTCATTATGCACTCAAATAACAGTTACATCATCATCTGTCCACAAGCTGTTTCCATCTTTACAAACCTTCACACATCTTAAAGCAGTTAACAAGGAGTCATCTTTCCAGACAGAACGGTGTGACTGAGTGCGGCCGGTATTGATCTACGCTGAGGTCTGGAAATCAGAATTTCACTAACTAGCCCTGCATTGTTCTTCTGATTTAAGACCAACAAAAGCGGCGGCGACTGGAAAAATCCAGAAGACTACACCCTGGCGACCATTTTTACCACGACTACAGCACCTATGGAATATTTTAAACTTGCGCAGTCCATAAATAAATAAATAAACAAGTAAAGTTTAACCACTTAAGATATTCCGCTTACAGTGTGCAAAATGGCAATTACGACGGGCTGTTAGAACATTTAAAGTTTTATGTCGAGTGTTGGCATTAATTGGTTCGCTCAAAGATCATAAATCGTGTCCAAGCAAAGGAAACACTGTAAAGCCTTTGTTGTGTTACTATGGGAAAACTGTGCATAAATAAAAACTGATAAGGGGAAAAAAAACAAACAAAAAAAAAAAAAAACACTTGGATTTGAACCAAGACATAGCGTGAGAGTAACACAGTGTCCTCACACGCCTGCATTCTGGGTACAGTCTGGGTCAACTTTAGTCCACTGTGGAGCAGACCTTTCAAAGTTTTGTCTCGAACTACGGGGGTCGGAAACCCCGTTCATCAACTCTGCTCCGATAACAGAAAAACAGAGGCATTCAAACGTCCGTCATCCTCAGTCCTAAAGCAATGGAAACAGGTCAAGAACCCTAACAGTCTCCACTAGACAAACGGAGCTTGGCAGCGTTGCTACGGTTACATGTGACCCAGATATAGAGAGTCTCCGGTTTCTGCCGTGACTTTGGACCCGGAGATTCTTCCAAACACAGATACGAGGACCCGAGGCTCGCGCCGGGTCTCAGGGCTCCCGGGCCGGAGGGGGCCGAGGGGGGAGCGCGCGCGTGCGCGCCGCGGAAACGTATCGGAGAGCTGACGTGGGACGCCGGGCCGCTGGGAAGAAGCTGTGGTTCAAATAAAAGGCTCGGCAAACCCCTCCCAAAAAGTCCGTTCAAAAGACAGAGCCCCTTTTAGCGTTCCGAGCTTCCACCACTGACACGCTCGTTTTCTCCACGAGAGGAAACACGAAAAAAAAAATGACAAATGATTACTTCAGGTTTAGAAAAAAAAAAAAAGAGAGAGAGAGAGAGAGAGAGTGTAAAGAGAGCATAATAAATAGGTGGATGGAGGGATGAAAAAAAAAAAGACGTATTTTTTGAAGAACAGAGGAGACTCCTCTCTCTTCATCTCTCCTCAGGTTACGTGACTCGCCTGAGGAGGAGACGCAGACGCATGAATGAGGCAGTACGATAAAAGCACATGAGACAGACTTCAAACACTTCTGTACGAACATGAGTATCTCCACTCACACCTAAAGGTCACGCTTTCTGGCAGGAACTAGCTGATGACAGGAAAAAAAAAAATCACACACACACACAGAGTTGATCTGCTCTTTTCCAGGATACTTATCTTTGGTCTATACTAATACTAATAAAAATTTACCTTTACTACCAGAATTTGTATTACCGGCCTCTCTGTCATGAGTCACACATTTCAGATCTGAGTTAGGAACAGATTTCAACCTACACAGTATGAAGCAAGAGAAAGACAAAAACTGGCATTGTGTTGTTTTGTTTTTTGTCTTATAGCGGAGCTTCAATTCCTTTGCAACATGTTCAGCTGTGTGCTGTAGGGAAAAAAAAAATTAGAAATATACCAAACCACAGATAGAATTGAAGATAGAAGAAGGGTGATTAAAAAAAAAACAAAACTCTGTCTATTTTCAGATGTCTGTTGAGGCCCTCTTGTCCTGTGTTCTTAACCACCCTGACTTGTGTGATGTTTTTCAATGGCAGACAACTTGGCTGCAGAGACAAGCCTCCAGACAAAGGGAAATTCAGTGGAAAAGGAGGAAGGTAGAGAGAGAGGAGGGAGGGAGAGAAAGAGAGCGAGAGAGAGAGTGAGAGAGAGAGACAGGGAGTGAGAGAGAAAGAGAGAGGCGGAGGAGGGAGAGAGAGAGAGAGAGAGAGAGAGAGGTGGGGGGGGGGGTGGAGAAAAGAGAAACGGGTTGAACGGGGTTCCCCTGTCGTCATGTGCCAAGGATTCCCTCAGAGTCATCATCAGGACTGTGTCAGGGCTCGTCCCACACACACACACACATTCCAGCACACTGACTTCACTCAACCATCCCTCCCTCCCTCCCTCCCTCCTTCTCTCTCTCTCTCTCTCTCTCTCCCTCCCCCTTACCGCTCTCAACTCTCTCACTCTCCCTTTCCTCTTGTCCCTCACCCATATTCTCTCTCCCCCCTTTATCCGTTGCCCATGTTCTCTCTCTCTCTCTCTCTCTCTCTCTCTCTCTCTCTCTCTCGCTCTCTCTGGTTTCCCCAAACCTAAACCACTCAGACTGTGAAAACAAGAGCCAGCCTGTTTGCACACCCCCGTCCTAGCAGAGGGGAAACCCTTCCTGGAAACGGTTGCCAACAACACAGAGTTTTAATGTCTGTGCCCAGGGAATCAAGAGAGGAAACAGGACCGAGTGCATTATCAATGTCAAAGAACAAAGCTCCACCGCGTACCAACTACACACCGACACGCCACCATAGCAAGAGTAAACTATTTCATTTACATGTATATACATGCATACAAAAGAAAGGTTTTTGCATTTGTTTGGGAAAGTTCCCTTTAGAGAAAGCTGTGCAACCGACCGACAAATTCATCATAGAGAAAAAAAAAACAAAAAACACATCAGAAACTGAACTAAGAGTGAAAGGTATCATCTGTGCGAGCGTCCGACCGTAAACATAAGAGTTTCCAAACCATGTTGCCATGGTGACGCTTGGCTTGCAGACACTGTTGGAAATAGCACCTCACTGGCCGACGTGGCCGACGCCTCGAGGGAGGGAGTGTCGACAATTCACCGAAAAAAAAAAAAAAAAAAAAAGGTTATGCAATGCGAAAAGGGCCTTACGAACTCCTCACATAAACTACTACTTCATGTTGTGACTTGGCTGTCGCTTCGAATGTTTTTCCTGACACCGTTTCTCCGGGTCACCGACTCAGAGACGCAGTAAAAGCTACTACAACACAGTAAAAGCGACTACAACCTAAGTTGTGCAAACATTAAAACAAGAAATTAATAGAGTCCTGCTGTTCCTTTCTTGCGCTCTGACCTACATTTGTGGCGCTCGGACAAATGTCCGAGAACAAATGAAGATAACAAGACCTCACTGCCCGCTCTTAACGTTGTAGACATGACTCTCAGTGCACACTGGTGACATTACAATTTCTTAATAGTTTACTTAGCATAACTTGGCGTAAACTACGGTTCTTAACGTTTGTGAAAACACAGAGCAAACAACTTTGCATGAAAGGTCAAATGCTCTCATATTTTCCAGAGGCAAATAATGTTGTTTGTAAATAGCCTACTAGTGGCTATCGATATCGCAGCCAATGCAAGAAATACCCGGACGACTTGATCAGCATCACCCACAGAATGAGTGAACCACAGAAGCGTAAATGTTCTGAGCGCGAATGCTCCACGAGACCCCCAGCGTAGCTTCTCTCAGACTCCCATTAATACCATTGGCTTTGACAGAAATCCTATTAATCATATAATCTACAAGCCAAAGGCTAACCAACTTTACAACATAACAAGCAATAAGAACTAAGAGGCAGTAACTCTTGAGCAGTCAATGCATCTGAAACAAATATCCAGAAGTCTCTCTCTCTCTTTTTTTTTTCTCCCTCCCTCTTTTTCTCTCTCTCACTCTCTCTCATTTAATACATTCTCAAGGTGAAATGGTAATCTGTGAGTAATCTCCCTGCAGTGCACAGTGCACAGAGAGTGTGACTCTGCTCAGAATGGATCTCATTCATAAAGTCTCCTGTGATTAACCCAAGCAGTGAGAGGTGGAGTGTGCGTTTTCATCCCACGTTGACAGGAGCAGGAGGGCAGCTGAGCACATCAAAAGAGAGAAACGGATGAACTGAGAGACAGATTATTAATAGCGGATGGACAGATGGACGGATGGAGTTTGTATTCCTGCATACATTCCCAAATACTAATCCCACATCTATTGGGTTAATCCAGAGTTGAAAGAACAGAGACAAGGGGCAAGCAGGAAATGAGGCACAAGACTGAGAGTCAGCAGGAGGATGGATGGATGGATGGATGGAAAGGTGGATGGATGGATGGATGGAAAGGTGGATGAACCTGCAGCCAAAGCTCTGTCGTTTATCTCATTAATCCCCTGTTCGGAGACGCAGCGGACGAGAGAGTATTGCCACGGCGACCGAGAGCGGGGACCGCTGGCCGGCGGTCTCGTGTGACGGTGAAGCAACGGAACAGCTGCTCCGCCGTCGTTAACCACAGAGCGATGTTTTAACACTCGATTATAGACATCAGTCCCTGTCTCCACCACATACACCCATATGCACACACCTTTCCACCAGCTCTGCATGACATAACTAGGTATTATAATCAAATACCGAAATCCTGTCTACATGTCACTGACCATTTAACTCATTAACTTTGCAAATCATCCGTCTTCTCGGCCTTTGTTTAAAAGCTTTAACGCTGGATGGAAAACCAATGGACCTGATATTTTCTGTTCGGCGAAAAACTTCAGATTGCACACTTTTCAGAACATGGCAGTGTCTGAACTGTGCAAATAAGAGTTGCATTCGTTTTCTAGCCTTTAAACCAACACCAAGGCAGACTGTTCCGCAGCCAGAGGATAAAGAGAGAGACAGACAGAGGAAAAAGGAGAAGAAGGATAAGAGGAAAGGAGAGAGAGAGAGAGAGAGAGACTCAGGGCCAGAAATATTATTCATATCTACTTCAGGCAAATTAGCAAACTTTCCTTCCTTTCAAGTGAGAGACTCATTAATCACCCCTCAGAGAGACCAAAAAAAATGTTTTGGCGGTAAAATATTTATTGGGTTCATTTTGAAGATATAAAACTTCAGAAATATCACTAAAACATATAGGAACAAGGGAATACGAAATAGCATGCGTCTCAAAAGCACACCATTTTTCTCTCTTCTTTCCGCCCCTAGCTCTTTCTCTCTTCATTTCTTTACGCTCTCTCTTTCATCAAAAATACAGCAAATGTACTATAGTTACACTCTGTCTGAATGAGGAATCAGTATGGTTATACCCAAGTCCACTAAAGCCCATACCCCAAACCCCCCCCCCCCTCTCAAATTTCACCAGAGACTTAATACCGCGCTCCGTCCTGGAATAATCCGTCAGTAGAACTCTTATACGAGAACAGAGAGCAGTCTTGTTGGTTCTGGTTCCAAAATAGAATCTCACCTCATCTCATCTTGAGACATCAATTTGAATTCAGTGTGTCGTTTACGACTGGTTGCGGTGGCTCTATAACATTCTGGAGCCGGGCTTTCTCCCCGATCAAGGGATGATGTGGTTTGGGAGATGTAGAGCATACACTGGCCACTGCCTGTGGGCGCGGGGAGGCCCTGAAACAAGCCTGACGGGAACGCTGTGGATTTACGCTGGGTTTTTTTGTTGTTTTTTTTTTCAGTGCACGGACACGCTCGTGTAAGCAAAAAAAAAAAAAGAGAGGGGGAAAGAAAAAAAAAAAAAAGTGACGCCCTGAAACAAAGATTCGTTTTCTAAACCCGCTTGGGCGTGACAATGCAATATTAATTCAAATGCAAGAGGTCTGATTCACCGATAACACAGAATCCAACAAATGTGTAAAAAACAAAAACAAAAACAAAAACAAAACAAAACAAAAAAAACTGTTCAAAGTTTTTCTTTTTTTTTTAATCTTACCTACATTAAGTCAAAAAATTTGTTTACAACTAGACAGCCATCCTAACTGTGAGAACCAGTACAGATGGCATATGGTAAAATAGCGTTGCCCCTTTTCTACGTCTCTACTGGAGGTGTCCAGGGCATGTGTAGTTCAGGGGACAGATGATTTACTGGAAACCTTACGTCACTTGTTTGGTTTTGCCTCAACATGCCCCTTACCTGGCAGTTTACGACACACAGCGGAGGCTGCAAAAGCCTGGAACATCCTCTCTCTCTCTCTCTCTCTCCCTCCATTATGAAAACACAGCGGCACCCTGAAGAGCGCTTCATTTCAAACCCAGCTCAAACAGACCCACACACAAACACTCCTCATGTTTACTATGACTGAGACTCCGTGTCAAACAACCTGCTATCGCACCTCCTCTCACACCGGCCACTTCTGCAGCTGTAATGTCTACAGAACATACAAATGACAGCGTGGGTAAGGTTAAAGTTGGTTTATTTCTTCATCAGATAACATCGTTGAGACGGAAATAGAGGGTATGGAAACTATGTTGGGTCATTTGAGTCGTCAGTGTAACAGTTTTATGATGATTTGTTGAGATTAGATCCTTAGATAAACTTTTTGTGTGTGTGTGTGTGTGTGTGTGTGTGTGTGGTTAATTATTCCTGGTCCGTACACATGGGACAGGCAGCAATGATGCACGGGGGCAGGGTTTTTTTTTTAATACCCACACCCACCCGACCCGTTATGAGAACCGATCGGCACCGCCCAACCCGCAAAAAATATCGATTAATCAACAACCTGAACCCGACCCGCAAACCGCCAACTTTAGCCTGTATAGCGATGGCGTCCATATCATGGAGCAAGAGGTAATGTTTCCTTATTTAGTGCACATTTCAAAAAGGACAGATACTCACGTAGACAACAAGGTTTTGCTCGAGCCACCGTAGGCTACAGCAAAGTGAGCAGCGTTGCGCTATTCTGTTTCTGGGCTATTTGCCCAAACGTTAGCATAGCGCGTTGGAAAGGAATGGAGTCCACAGTTCCAGGATTTAACCTATTCCGACGCCCCCTTCGGGCACGCGACCAGCTGAGATGTGTGATAGAGGTAAGTCACTTTATAGTTCGGTAATGCAGATTGTTGACGGCCAGGGCATAAGAGGACCTGCACCCTCTGGCGTGTGTGTGTGTGTGTGTGTGTGTGTGTGTGTGTGTGTTTGAGAGAGAGAGAAAGAGGGAGAGAGTGACAGAGAGAGGGGAGGAGAAGGTGCACGCAAGGTGCCTACTGCACGCAATTCGGAGAGCCTATTACGCAACGCCTTCTGCACGTGATGTTCCTGTGAGTTATTTAGAACTTAGTCAAAACGCTGCTTTGTCACTTTTTGACCCGCCCGAACCCGCGATATTTTCGAGTGAGCTTAACCGAACCCAAGGGTTACGGGTCGACCCGCGCGTCACTAACAAACAGCGATCCTGCGTTTTCCATTGTATCTGCTCACATACAGGTCACAGATGGACTGTGTGTGTGTGTGTGTGTTTTATTTGTCAAACAATACAGTCAGTGGTAGTGTAAAGTACCACAGGAGTTTTTGTGCAAACACTAAGACTCAAATAAATCCTCTCACTTTGTGCACTCCACAACTATATTGTCCATCTGGCCCAGTGTCTGTAAGATGAATAGGATGAATTCATCATGACTGACAAGCTGTAATGTTTACATTCATGCATATCTAACCTGTATGCATCTCTGTCTATTACAAGCACACACACGCACACACGCACACGCACACGCGCACACACACGCACACGCACACACACGCATCTACACACACGCATGCATGCACGCACGCACGCCTATGCACGTGGACACATGCACAAACTTTAAATTTAAAAAAAAAAAAAAAAATCCAGGTATAGTACGGCAAATCAAAATCTGAACTGAATCTGAAATAAATAAACAAATAAATAAAAGAAAACTGAGCTCCAGGCAGAGTAAACACATATAAACAAACATAATCCAAACACTGTCTATTCCCAAAGCATTCTGCTCCCTCTCCTCCCCTCCCCTTCCCTTCCCTCCCCTCCCCAAATCACCTGCACCTCCCTTTCCATGAGGGAGAGAAACACAGGCTGCATTAGACTGTCAAATTCAAACTCTATATTAGGAGTACGAACACAATTTTTTAGGTGTTGGCAAAAAAAAAGGCATCACAACTCATTACCAGAGCCTGGCACATTCTAACACACACACACACACGCCCGCACGCACGCGCGCGCACACACACACACGCAGGCGCGCGCGCACACACACACACACACACACACACATTGAGTGAGTCAACAGTTTGCCAGGAGTGGGTGACTGCTGTAGTAGGCGGTGAGAATGAGAGATGAGAGGCAAGTTCACACAAGACCACGGAGGAGCCCAGAGCACACTTTACTCCAGAGGCCGGAAGTGACTCAAACACAGACCTACAAAGATATGTGTGTGTGTGTGTGTGTATGAGAGTGTGTGTGTGTGTGTGTGTGTGTGTGTGTGTGCGTCGCGTCTGGCTCTGCTTCTCCTCAGCACAGGAGAGAGAGAGAGAGAGAGAGGAAGAAATACATTATAATGATGTAACAATGTAATTACAGGGCCTACATGTACACCCCTCTTTCCTCAAGACGGAGAAATGCAATCTCATCGCAGGGTAATACAATTTCACCGCTGTGAGGCGGATGTTCAACATATCACACTTTCACTGGGGCGTTTTGTTTTTTTTTTTGTTTTGTTTGTTTTTCTGAGAAAATGGAAGTTCGTTATCTTGCGTTTAACAAGCACGTCTCATTTCAAAACCAAAATTAAAGAAGAAAAGAAAAAAAAAAGAGGTAAAAAAATAGAACTAGCACACAGAGTTTGGCGGGCTTTTCGTGTGTGTGTGTGTGTGTTAGAACGAGAGTGTCAAAATCACAAGTTGAGAGGAGCCTCATCGTGTCTGATCTTTAAGCGAGATAGAGAAAGAGAGAGAGAGAGAGAGAGAGAGAGAGAGAGAGAGAGTACTCTCTACCGCTGAAGACACAAATGAAAAAGTAGAGTTACAGGATGTAGAATGCATGTGCAATGAATGTGCTTTTCCTTCTCGGCTCTTGCACAAACCGTGACTGCAGGATAGCAACGCTGACGAACAGTAGAACCACCCGGAACGCTTGCACTGCTAAAAGTGATGGTTGCAGTACTAGCAGGGCTGGTAGTCATGGTAACGGCACTGCAATAATCACAGTGGTTGTCAATGTATCAGTTTCAGTACTACTACTACTACTAGTAGTAGTAGTAGTAGTAGTAGTTAATTGAGGCAAAAGGAGTAGTATTAGAAGTGAATGTAAGCTTTGGCCAGTCTGGTGGAATTTGTTCTGATAACTGTAGCACTGGCGGTAGAGGAGATGGAACACTGGTATTAGTGTTCGTAGTGATGGAAGTGTCTTGTACGCGTGTGTATTGACGGATGTGCTGATGGAAGTGAAAGAGATGAAGATTAGCTTGGTGTTGGTGGTCATACATGCATCACGTGAGGTTTTTAGACGCGAGCGAAACGTATCAGCGGGTGAACTGTCACGCCGAGGCCAAAGAGCCAGAGGGTCTCAGGTCAAGAAGAAAGACGGGAGCGAAAAATAAAAGAGAGCGATGAGAAAGGTAAGACAGAGGTAAAAATGAAAAGACAGAGAAAAGCCAAAGAGAGACCCACAGCAGGAGCTACTCTGTCAGTCTGCTGAGCGTTTGTATGTGTTTGACTTTACGCATTTACAGCTAGTGCCTTTTTTTTTTTTTTTTCTTTTTTTTTTAAACAGTAGCAGTTGTTGCCGTTAGCATTAGACCCACCTCCAGCAGGATGGGCCTATTTGCCTTAAACAAACAGACAGACACAAAAGAAGCCTTTTTTTTTTTTTTTTTTTAAACCGCCCTTACTGGGAGGGAGGGGCCACAGCCACGCGCGCAAACGCACACCGCACCGCAACGCTCCAAAAACACAAACATCCTCTACTCTGAGCCCTACGCATGCAGATGTAAACGGAGAGAGAGAGAGAGAGAGAGAGAGAGAGAGAGAGAGAGAGCTAGTGGTTTCTTTACTACACAATTTTTCACAACCTCTCTCACAGGCAAGCCTGAGACTGCAGCTTCACATCACAAGTGTAAAACTAGCCCATTGAAGCCTCATACAACTCACAGGCAGTGAGTGTGTGAGTACAGCACTTCTGGAAAGAGAGAGACAGAGAAGAAGAGAGAAATGAGGGGAAAAAGAGAAAAAGAAGAAAGAGATGGTGAGAGGGTGGGGGAAGTCGAGAGGCTGAGAGAGAGAGAGAGAGAGAGAGAGAGAGAGAGAGAGAGAGGGGGGGGGGGGGGAGAGGGGGGGGAAGACAGTAAGAGAGACGAGAAAAGAGAAGTGAAGGTCACATTGAAGATGACCCCCCCACCCCACCCCCCCACACTGTTAGGGTTTGTAAAGGCTAATTCAGCCCATGTTTGAACTTTGAGATCTGAACTACTAGACCTGCATAAAAGTTAAAGTAGCAAACATAAAAAAAAAACCCATCAAAAACAAATTCAGAAAATCATCTAAAGCAGCCATCCATAACCCTGTCATTCCCTCCCTTTTCAACCAAACAGAACCCGAAACATCGGTTCTCGCGTCCAATGATTCCCATAGCTTTTCGTCCTCGCAAACCACAAGCAGGAAAAAACGAACTCAGGAACGCTGTTTTAAGAAACCGAGACCTTTTCGGACCTCTTCAACAAAAGAGTTTTCCCGTACGTCATGCCAATATGTAAAAAGTTGGGTGTCAGCTTACGAAAATGTGATAAACACAAGGTGTGTTTACAGTCTCACACAGGCAGCGAACCATCTAAATGGTATTCCATTACAACTCTGGCAAAACAACTCACTACAGACCACAATACTACTACTCTGGTCAAATCAGGCATGTGTGTAAAACATATCACAATGCAATTGGGTGAAAAATGTGTTTTAACAGGCAGTAACCAAAGTTAATGTTACCTGACCATTAATCAACCTCACTGTGGGGAGAGGTAAAACCAGAGAAACTGATTTTGAAAAGCTGACCTAAATTTTGAGGATACAGATTAAGAGAACGTATTTTGTCAAAACTACAACCTAAAGCATGCAGTTTTGTCAAAACCAGCAGCGGGAAAAAGACAGAAGCTTCGGTGCTTTAGGAAGAAGTGACCTCGATTCCACGGAAAGAGACAAAAAATATCCCAGTCTACGGGGAGCAAGATCCACAAAGCACTTAAATAAATGCCCCACATACGAAAGGTTCAGGGCTATGGCAAAGGTGGTTTGCACACAAACCACTGGAGGCATCCTAGAGGGTATTCAGAGGCCTGCAAGTCATGAAAGATGAGAGTTAGGCCTTACAGGAACCAAAACTGGATTTCCCTCCAAAACATAAATACACAGAGGTCATACTCTGCTTCACATTCTTTTACGTGCCTCCATAGAACCAGTTCTTTTTTTTTTTTCTTCTTTTTTTTAGCAGAGCCCTTGAAGTGTGAGAGCCAAGCCTAAAACCAGGTTTCGGATCACCTATTTCTTCTTCACCTAGTCTTAAAAGTCACCCTTCAGCTATGGGTTGGGTTTTTTTTTTTTTTACCGAGTGGTTGCATCTCTACCATCCTGGTCTGTTCTGACTTCAGTCCAGCCTCAAAGGAGGTAATCGGTGAGGAGGGACTGTTAAGAACTCAGGGAACGAGGCCACAATTAAATGCCAAACACAAAAAAAGTTCTTCAAAAAGGTTGCCACCTGGAAAGCTTTGCCTTACTACAGCAGAATTTGTCCTGTTTGTAAAAGGTTTGTAGCCTTGAAACATTGTGCTTTTGAGACATATTCCCCAACAGCGCTGCTTGCTGACTGGAACTGAAACGATCAGAATCACAAGGGATAATCGCTGATATACCCTGGAGTTGCTGGACGGGTGTCAGTTCTCAGCCGTTATTTTACAGTGGCTCTCAGTTGGGTTTTCGGTGACGAGAACTGATCCTTGATCAGCTGTGATGGGTAGAGGGCAAACAGAGAGGTTGATGTGGCAATGTCTGGATGGAGTCTCCGAGACTGGAAAGTCCTGTCTCGGAATGGACCGCCACCACTACCCACGTATGGGCTCTGGCGAAATTCTCAACATTTATGTAAATGCAACCTCACCCCCCACCCCCCCCGCATCCCCAAAAAACGAGGGTTGCATCAAGCAGCGATACTGTGACACCGCAGTTTTTGCCAGTGCACCTCTGTGTTTTACCAGTGGCCAATTACAAAAGCGCACGGGTGAAATTACAATGAAGACCTATTTCCGTATCTGTATCAACAACAAATCAGCATTATGAGAGACAGTGAGACGGAGACAGACAGAAACGGAGACAGAGAGAGAGGAAGGTTCAGAACAAAAGTTTCAAAGCAGAGTAAAAACACTTTCCGCCCACTCACACAAACATACAAACATTAGCCTTTGAACCGAATCACTCTAACACACACCAAAAAAAAAGCACACAAACATCTCTCTCTGCTGCAGGAGAAATCATAAAGTTTTTTTTTTTTTCTTTTTAAACGCATGACTGCATCAGAGACCTAATGCAAATTGAGTAATTACGACAACAAACGACTCCCCAATAGCCACGACAGCATACGACCCGCAACAAACTGACTTCACAGTCATAAATCAACAGCAGGTTGATGCTAAATTCCAAAAGCTATTGAACGCAAAGTGAGAGAAACCCTTTATAAAAATTAAAACACAGAACTCTACATTTTGGAAATAATAATAATAAAAAAAAAAAGTCATTAAAAGCCAGCTGAGTGCTATTGTCGAGACCAGAGCTGTGCTCAGGCCGGAAAAAGGCTTTTCCCTGGGGCTCTCATCAGTTCACCAGCACGGGGCAGGAAGTTGACAACTCAAAGTGAAAGAAACGATATCTCTAGCAAGATGTTGCTTTTTCCATGAAGTCACCACAGGCCTCTAGGCACTCTAAAACTCGCGCAACAAAGAGCCGCTGTGTGTGTGTGTGCGTGCGTGTGTGTGTGTGTGTGTGTGTGTGTGTGTGTGTCGTCCTCTCGATAGCCGCTCCAGCCAAACGCTATTCGACTCTACCGCAAACTGATACCGTGGGCCATGCAAATACATGGGCGTGGGCACCGCCACAAACTCGGGGGGGCACCGGAGCGTGCCAGTTCAGCCAGAATACTGCTGAGTATGGACGGAGTGAGTTAATGAGTGTGCCATGCAAATGACTGCAAGAGGAAAGTCACGAGTTTATTGTGCTTGCATTGCACCTAAAGAATGGTCTGAGCTATTTCAAGCGTGACGTGAACATGACATGGGGTCTGCGGTGCACTTACTAGTTTGTTCTCTCTCTCTCTTTCTTTCTTTCTTTCTCTCTCTCTCTCTCTCTCTTTCTCTCTCTCCCTGTCGAGAGAGTCCATCTCTCTCTCAGTCACTGCATACTGTATTTTTCTTACTCTCTCTCTCATACATACGACACATACCAAACCATTGATCCTATTTATACAAACAAACTTCCTAAAAAGGCCCACTGAGGTTTTTTTTTTTTTTTTTAACAATACTGAGATAACTATGAATGTTTAGAGCTGTATCATCACTCTGAATTACCTGAGACCTGAATCTAATTTTTGTTACTAGGTGAGAAGTATCTGTGAGGCAGTGGGACTCTATTCAGGATGTCTGTCCAGGATGTCTGTCCACAAAAATACAATGCCATCACGATGACTACACCGCATCGTGGTACAGACGAGGTTTGCCGTTGCAGTCTGAAGGTTTTATGAACAGCACGTGCACCTTCTTCTCACCGAAGTATCAAAAATGCTGGCTGTACTGAACAAAAACATAGCCTAACTTTGACTTCGCAAAGAGTTTCAGTCATACACTGCGTTGTGTAATATGAGTAGCACTGTTTCTCTGCGTAGAGAACATCAGATTTTGGGGGGGGGAGGAAGTCGGTAACTGGCTACTCAGGTTTTACTATTACAGTACAGGTCACACGTCCATCGTTGAGCTCCTGTAAAGCTACTTCCTTTTCAATGGATGTCGCCAGCTGACATGAAAACACTGGGGTAGGAATGCTAGGGCAAGTCGCGCGTCAAAGCGAAAAGACCGGGTTGTTGCGTAATGCTTAAGTATGAAAGTTTTGCAATAAGTAGATTTTCCACTGTATCACTGTGCCAGGTAACACGGAACGGGCACGCTGTCTTTTAAACAGTCGCCATTCAAAATGCTGAACGGTAAAGATAAACTGTTTAAAGGTTTT
Organism: Chanos chanos; assembly: GCF_902362185.1. Lineage (NCBI taxonomy): Eukaryota > Metazoa > Chordata > Actinopteri > Gonorynchiformes > Chanidae > Chanos > Chanos chanos. Next base: position 4,404,879 of record NC_044509.1, on the reverse strand, counting down.
AAAATGCCCCAAAATTGATTAAAGAGCATCACATTATAATGTGGCATTCGCTATATCACGGCAGTCCGTTAAACTTGGATACTGATATGTAAATATAGTATGCGCAGGTTCAGCGGGTACGTGAGCTCCAGATGGAGGAAATGCATAAATGAGACATATTTTAAAACGGGGAAGTAGTGGCATAAGCGTTGCGAGGGCCCTTCAGTGGCATATTAAGGCAATTCGGATAAATGCATCAGAGTGTCTCTTTGAACGGCTGCGGAAACATTTTACCAGTGATATTGACTCTGGTATCACTTAAACTTGGAAAAGCGCAAGATGAACTTCAGAGGTGAAGTGTAGGCTGTTTAGCGTGTATAGGACATTTAAAGATCCTTCAAGAAACTCAACTGTTCGTGCCGTTAACAAATGTTTCAACGGAATAGAGCAAACCCCAAAAAATCGTGTCGGAAGACAGAGTGATCTCTGTATTACGCAGATAAATAGCTTTTACGATGTCCGCGATTCGCTGTCCAAGAGTCTTTCCTCGCCTCTGCATCACCACGGGTAATGTGGTCTTCCGTGCACAACTAGTGCCGATTGAAATATTCTTGTAATCCGCGAATTTGTAACTTGAGAGAATATCTTGCGAACAGGCGGCAAGGCACTGCACGGTCACGGAAGGAAACCCTTCCGTGCGAAGCAAAACAAATTCTCCAAACAACGTGTTCCCTTCACTCAAAGCTACACACAGGCTATAGTCCGTACATTTGTTGGATTTCTTCTCATGGGGGCAATCACAAAACGAACGAGGCATAAAGATGCGCAATACTTACCGTTTGGTCCATATTTCTCAAAATTGATTTTCACATTTTCAAGCGTCAGTCCAGTATTTTCGTTCACATTGAAGTATGCTAAAACTTCGGATGCTGATTTAGTGTGGGCGCTTTCCATTTCTGGGAACTGTTTACTACGATGAGTTGAAAGGCATGTATTTGTTTAGACTAAAAACCCGACTCGAGTAATACAAAATGGTTTTGCAAAAAAACCCCAAAACAAAACAAAAAAACGTATCAACGATTTCCACCCTGATGCGTTCTAACTGCCAAGCGGAGGTGAGTCGGCTTTAAGACTTCCACCTGCCCCTTCTGCAAGCCGACGATTTCAACCGAACCTCCGGAGTCCTGATAGCTGTTGTTGCCAGAGCGGTGAGAATGCGCTCTCCACTTCATCGGAAGGTGTGCTGCTCCAGTACCGGGTCCCGCCTCTTTTTTCGCGAGTGAGCGTGCTTAAGCACTGCCTTGCGCTCCTATTGGTGGTTCGCTTTACCTGAATCAATAGGGTTCGCTCATGAATCCGTGTGAAGGCGTTTGAAACAGGCTATATAAAAATACATATATTTCCTCAAATCCAGGGATCATTACTTATTCATTTACTGCGATTGTTAAAGTCTCACCGATCTTTTGTCATTCATCTCAGTGATCCCCCCCTTTTTTTAACAGTGAATGAAGAATGTGATAATCTCCGGTTATCCGAGTTTAATGTTTGGGGGGTTTTTTTGGTTCGTTCATGCAGGAGGCTGTCAAACTGACAAGGCTCATGCGCTCAGTTTTAGTGTGCTGCTCCTCTAGAGAGAGAAAAAGGGGCCGTCGATGCCAAGCTTCAAACACGCGCTCTTAGATTGTTACGCACGCTCGCCCGCCAGCCAGACGTGCTGTTATGGAAGTGTGAAAGATGACGAATTGAACCTTCACTTGCATCAGTTGGCTTTCCATGGATGTTTTTGTCATGAAGTGACGTAGTTACATCTCACTAAGGTGGACTCCCACTCTCTTGATCTTTTATATATATGTACATGCACACGCGCGCACACACACACACACACACACACACACACACACATTTTTACATATATATATACACACAGTAGGCGATCTGTAGGGGGAAGAGGGAGGATGCCATCCCCCTTGTTAGCAAAATGACCAAAAATGTCCCCCTATATACTCTACACTGTGGAGTCTACAGAGTAGTGTCAGTGACCATTGGGCCATCCACCCTGTTAAAAAATATCAAATCACCTACTGTACATATGTGTGTGTGTGTGTGTGTGTGTGTGTGTTCATATATATACAGTACGTGATTTGTTATCAGATCACCTACTGTATATAGAGTAACTAGCAAATGTCAGGTATTTATTCTTGACTATTTAAATTTAAGCAGCAGAAACTGCTACAATGCTCAGCAATATCGTAAGATAATTGAAATCCTCCCAGGTAACTCTCTAATTTATGAACCCAAAGCAACACATAGACTAAGTACAGAGTACAGCCCTTTAGAGACCATGGATAAGACCATCAGAAGAAACATTTAGCTCAGTTAGAGTTCTCCTCTTGCCCATGTATCAGACTGTATGTCAGTGGTTCTCAACTCCAGTCCTGGAGGGGCCACTGCCCTGCAAATCTTTGTTTTAACTCTTCATTATCACAGTGAATTGAGCGAATCAAGGGCTTGATGATGAATTGATCAGTGGAATCTTGGTGTGTCAGTCCTGAGTTAAAACAGAGACGTGAGGGACAGTGACCCCCCCCCCCCCCCCCCCCCGACCCCCACCCCAGGACCGGAGTTGAGCACCGCTGCTGTATGTGATCAATAAAATATTTCAGTGCCACTGTACTTCAGAAACAATGTCTACTCACACACAAAGTCTCCAAAGTAAGTACAGGCGTTGTAGTTTTCAGAGAGGCGTATGCAGGTGAGGAGTGAAGGGTCTGGGGTAGCGTCCCGGTTCAACCTCGTTTTGGTTTTGGACATCTGCTTGGCGAACCGCATCGCATGGTTTAGCCTGGCTCTGCAGAGCTAGATCAGGAACAAGGTGCTCTAATTCTGCTCTAACGGATACCTGAATCGTTCCCTGCGAGCCTATAAATAGCCAAGCGTACTCTAACCTCTCCCCGAAAAAACTCACCTCACCTGGGCCGAAGACAAAATCTTTTATCTTCCGTGATGCTTTTGGAGGAGAGTCATTGAATAAGTGAATGCAAATGGAGCCTTTGTAGAAGGAACAATAGAACATGTTGGCGTAATATTTTATTATTCTTGTGAAGTGGTAATTAAGTCTTCCAATCTTCAATCACGGGGCACTGAACCAAAAAAATATATATATATATATATCTTTGACTTTGACATGACTCTGGGGCTGGTGTGACGGTGTGGTTCCACTGCCGTCAGTCTCTTGTCTCCAGACTGTTGAAAAAGCTTTGATGGGCACACCGCTAAGACCACCATCATCCGTGAGCTGTAGATAACACGTTAAAGGTAGGACATGCATGTTTTTGGTAACCCCTCTTACTCCCCCAGTACTTTTCAGGAAGGACATGTCATTGCTTCACAGGAAGTGAGGTCGTCGGTGTGGTTGATATGGCGGCACAGGAAACTGAGGCTTTATGATGTCAACAAAATGGATCACGATTATGAAAAGTCATGTCCAAGTTGTGAATTCATCGACAAAAAAGCCATGACAGGCGTGACTTTGAGCTTGATGTTATAGCCCTAATCATATCTTTTCCAAACATCTTTTAATGCAAGGTCATATCATTTTTCATTCTTCGCCTCCTCATAAACTAAAACCATAATCTGTTTTCTAAATATGATGGCCCCAGATGTATGAATATCCTACTTTTCTCTGTGTTTATGCAGTTAATGGGAATTGTTCTTTTTTTTTTTTTTTTTGCAGGGGGTGTTAAAATTAGCCCAGAGAGGCACTGGGGCCTCCTGTAAACCAGGTCAGTGTCAGTGCACACTCAGCTTCGAGCCTCCTGCTCACGCTAACACACCTTGACTCTCTACCCCCGGCCAGCCGAACCCGGAGCGTTCCGGAACAAGCAGAATGAGGCCTGAATTCAAACGGCTAACTTCTCCGAGACACGCAGAGACCACAGCGGGGTATGCAGATTTTTTTTTAATTTTTTTTTTTCAACTTTTTAAAAATCGGTATTGTTATTCTTGAAAATGTATTCTGCCTGTCTTGGGAGTAAATCTGAATACAAATATAAATGTAAAAATAATATTGTTAATCTTAGTCTTTGAGGCATTTTATGACCTGAGCTAAGCTCTCTGTTACAGGACACCTTTAATTCCATGCATTGCTCACTTTGAAAGTGCCTTTTGACTTAGTTTAAGAGCCATTCGTTTTTTGTTTTTTTTTTGTCCCCGGCAAATTCGGTTGCGTGTATCCAGGCCTGACCGCCGTTCGGCTCTAGTTCTCGAGCGAGCGCTTTCGAGGCGTGCATTGGCATTCAGGGAGTCACAGTTCTTAATCAATTAATTGCGAGTATTGACTTGCTCCGGGAGAGAGACCGACAGCCGGGCCAGAGGGACCAGGACGGAGCTTTGCCAGGTCCACGGCACTTGGCTTGCGTCTGAGGGGTAATGCAAATCGACGAAATCGTTCACTTGGCTAATGACAATATTAATGAGAATTATCAGTTCACCGTAGCCCCGGTTCTCTTTTGTCACAGATCACTGTGTGTTCCGCGTTCACATGGCCCTCTTGACTTCTCGTTCCAAATTTGGCTCAAAACATGGTCAACAGTTTCCCCACTGATCCAAGTCTCTGGGGTGGATGGTTTTAAGGAAGTTTTTTTGTTGTTGTGTTTCTTTGCGTGTTTGTTTGGGGGGGGGGGGGGGTTGCCTTTTTTATGAATGGAGGTTCGAAGAGAGGATTTTTGTCTGTCGCTGTGTCTCTCTTTGTCTGTTTCTGTCTCTCTGTATCTGTTTCTCTCTCTCTCTCTCTCTCTCTCTCTGTGTCTGTTTCTCTCTCTCTCTCTCTCTCTCTCTCTCTGTCTCTCTCCCTCTCTTGCTTTTACCCTCTCTCCTCTCTCATCCCAGTGCGTCCTTTGTGTTTGTCAGCAGCTTTATGAGATGCTGTGGTTTTATTCGATCTGTGGTAAAAATA
>NC_044509.1:4392446-4394946 GCF_902362185.1 Chanos chanos | reverse complement strand
CATTCATTCATTCATTCGTTCACTCATTCATTCATTCATTTGTTCATTCATTCACTCATTCATTCATTCACTCATTCATTCATGTGATGCACTTTCTTTTCTTTCACTTTTTCGAACATTTCTGAAATTTGCAGTAGAGTTTTGTATCATGGTTGAATGATGAAGGGACTGGAGGCCAGGAGAACACAGTGTGTGTCATGTCAGTCAGAGTGCATCTCTTCATCAGAGTGCATCTCTTCATCAAGAACAGCAGTGATTCTCAACTCCAGTCCTGGAGGGGCCACTGCCCTGCAAATCTTTGTTTTAACTCTTCATTATCACAGTTAATCACAGCTAATCAAGGGCTTGATGATGAATTGATCAGTGGAATCTTGGTGTGTCAGTCCTGAGTTAAAATAGAGATGTACGGGACAGTGGCCCCCCTAGGACTGGAGTTGAGAATAACTGATGAAGAGGGTTATGTTCAGCACATCACAGAGACACAAACAGACACACACGCACACACTCACACACACACACACACACACACACACACACACACACACACACACTCACACTCACACACACACACTCACACACACACACACACACACACTCACACACACACACACACACGCATGCACGCGCTTGTACTTGTATCTTTGTGAGGGCATTCGTTGACATAATGCATTCCCTAGCACCTTACCCTAACCTCAGTGCATGCCAATATACCAATATATTTTTCGTCAGTTATTGTCAACTGATGCTTGCAGAACAGCACACAGATCATGGGCAAGTGACGAAAAATGCATGAACCCAGTCAGTGATGAACCGACACATTTCTATTGCTTTCTCGATGCATTTCTATTGTTATCTACGTAAACGACCGACCACGTTATACCCAGAGACATGTTGAAGATGGCAGTTTCCTTCACCCTGCCACAGAGCGTCGAGACAGACAGTCCCGTGAACGACGGCGCGTCGTCCCATTTCTCCACAGGCCCCGTGTCAATTAGCTTCCACTGAGCTCATTAAAAAAAGCACCACTGAGTGTCAAAACAAAAACAAGAACATACGCCATCGATTCTGACAGCCGAGGACAACGGCTGGCTACCCCGTTTTTTTGGGGTTTTTTTGTTTTTTTTGTTTGTTTTTTTTTTTCACCAAACCCAATATCGGCAGCTTCTAACAGGAGCTTAATGTGTCAGAAGAGTCTGGGTGACCACTGTTCACCTGAACTACTCTGACACACACACACACACTCAATACTGTCAACTAATATTACCTAAAGACCAGTCAGATGAAGCAGCGCAACGGACACAAGTTTCGCAATTTTTACATCAGACCTTTTACAAATACAGCTATAGATATAGATATAGATATAGATATAGATATAGATATAGACAGACAGGCAGATAGATAGATAGATAGATAGATAGATAGATAGATAGATAGATAGATAGATAGATAGACAGGCAGACAGACAGACAGACAGACAGATAGACAGGCAGGCAGGCAGGCAGGCAGGCAGACAGACAGACAGACAGATAGATAGATAGATAGACAGACACATACATACATGCATGCATATACATATATAATTGCTTTGATCCATTTCATCTGCATAGTTTCAAGCAGGATTCAGGACAGGATTCACAAACTCATGTACTAAAATTCTCACACAAAGACAATAAACTGCAATTTGACATTCATAATACAAAAAAAACCCTCTTAACTGTCTGCTCACTTTTCCAGATGCATCTCTCCTCATGTTGCGGCAGGCGCGGGAGTGGTTATTACTAAACAGATGAATGGTTTTATGCACCGTTTCTCTAAAATCACGTTCCAATCGCACACCAGTGACTTGCCACCGGTGAGAATATCGCACCAAAATGATTAACCAATTCTTCATCTTTATGCATAGAAAACACATGAGCAACGTTTGGGGCCCATACGTTTTTTTGGATGTGTGAGAGTCTCTGGGAGCTGTCATGAAAAATACTGATCTGAGGAGGAGTGTGAGAAATCAGACCTGGGTCTAATGAGATAAACGTGCTCCCCCTCTACCCTTTCTGTCTTTCTGTAAGAATAAAGGAGGACTCTTTCGTTTTCTTCTTTTTCACGTGGCTTAATCCCTCTTCCACAGTACACAAAAAAATAAAAGAATAAATAAAAACAAACAAACCAAAACAAAGGAACAGAGGCTCATCTCATAGTCTGACTGTTGTGTGTGTGTGTGTGTGTGTGTGTGTGTGTGTGTGTGTGTGTGTGTGTGTGTGTGTGTGTGAGAGTGTGTGGTGTGTGTGTGTGAGTGTGTGTGTGTGTGTGTGATGTGTGTGTGAGTGTGTGGTGTGTGTGTGTGAGTGTGTGTGTGTGATGTGTGTGTGTGTGAGTGTGTGCGTGTGTGTGGTCTGTGTGTGTGTGTGTGTGTGTGTGTGTGTGTGTGTAAGTGTGTGTGTGTGTGCGTGAGTGTGTGTGTGTGTGTGTGTGTGTGTGTGTGTGAGTGTGTGTGGTGTGTGTG
>NC_044509.1:4359946-4389946 GCF_902362185.1 Chanos chanos | reverse complement strand
AAGCTCTTTGGCTTCAGTTTAGGTTTTCGGTTTCAAACAAAAAAACGAGAATTCGGAGGTAGAGAATCAACTGTCAGAATGTCATTTTTGGATGATGTGAACATTTTTAGAGTGTTTATCGTTTGTTTCTGAGTTTTAGTGTTACACACAGTAAATGGGCATGCGCCAGTGTAATAGAGAGTAAAACAATCTGATTCAGAGTTCATTTTAATCAATCAATTGTACCGCCCCTTGCGAAAGAGGACTGAAGATAGATGACGCGCAGCAACTTGGTCTGTTTTAAAGTAACTCTGAGAGTGTTTGTATAAACCATGCTTGAGCGTCGACTGAATATACACGTTCTCAGCATTAGTATGAAATCAGCAAACAAAGCTAATGACGAGTGCCGTCTGAACATCAAAAGAAACTTCCAGAAAACAAAAGGCTCGACATCCTTTAGCTCAAAGGTCTCTCTTTCTCGCAGGTATGATGTCAGCGGTTCCTCATTAGCTCAGGCGTAGCTGAATCTGCAGACAGAGCGGACAGGCGTGGGTAGTCCTGCTCCGGGAGGCTAGCAGAGAACATGGGCTTTTACTCCAGCCTCATACAGACACGCCGCAGTCGACTAATCAAGGTCAATCAAGGTCGTGCGCACCCTAAGAATATTAGACTGACTTGCTTGATTAGGGCAGGGACAAAATGCTGGAGCATGGCCCACCAGGACGCTAGCAGCCCATAGTCAGGCTCTATAGTCTAACAGAGTATGAGAGAACAGTGTCCTCCTCATCAAAACTGGACATGTAATATCACGTGTTGTGTTTTAGAGTGTGTGACTGGAGGAGACTTACTACATACAGGTTTTGTCCACTGAATACACCTTCATGTCAAGGGTAACGTACAAGCTGCATATTTAGATTTAGGGTAGGAAAGTAAGAACTATTCTACAAAAAGAGCCCATTAGAATTTAAGGAACCAGGTTTTTGCTAAAGAGAAACTGGGTTGGAGATGTTGAGGTATGTCCTGATGAGGTGTGTTTTCAGTCTATGACTGAAGATGGTGATGGATTCTGCCGTTCTCATTTCAATGGAACGGTCCACTGCGGGAAGCGAGTGGAGCTCAGTTCCTGAGGAAAGAGATCCAGGGTCATTTGGGTGATGCAGCTGCCCCGGGGGTGGGTAGGGGTGCACAGAGGAGCACGGTGGTGTTGGACTGTAGGGGGCAGACTTACAGCCTGTTGATCCACAGGTGACAATTTCCTCCAGAGCACTATAGTCAAGACCTAACATCTTGACGTACATACACTCCATCACAGGCAGCCTGTGCAGTGGGCACAGGTGTATAGGTGACATGTGAAAATTTTGACAAGATCAAATATGAGGGATCCTGCTGTGTTCTGAACAACTATCAAAGGCCTAATACCAAAGGCAGTGGAGCCTGGTCAGGAGAACATTCCAAAAGTCACCATCTGGAAAGAGACAAGAGGCTTGGCTTAAGCTTTGTGACACATCTACCAATAAAAGGGCAGACAAGATGTGAGAGGCAAGCGAGGGGCAGGGTTAGGATCTCGAGTTCATTTCAGAGGGAAATGAAGTGATATGTTTCAGGGTCATGTAAAGGTCATGGAACAGACAATGTTTCCAGAAGAAGTAGAAGAGTTCTGTCGTGTCAAGGTTTGAGGTGCTGATTGGACGTCCAGGCTGAAATATCAGACTGATGTTATCCCGCTTGCGTGTGCTTGGGAAGCGAAGGGTAAAACTGAGTTCCATCTGCATATTGAGAGACTTTGCGAAGAGAGAAAAGAGTTAGGGGACCCAGTACGGTGTCCTGAGGAACACCACCTGAGTTTGTCCATGGAGATGATACCAAAACGGATGAAAATGAAACTCCATGGGAGCTGGTGTGAGCAGCCTGTCAGGTAAAGATCAAACCATAACAGGGCTGAGCCTGAGGTAAAGGAGATCTGTGAGAGCGGAAAGAGGCATGTGATGATCGACAGGGTTGAACGCAGAAGACAGGTCCAGAAAGAATAAACGCTGAGGAAAAGAAGAGCGCTCTGGCAGAATGGAGTACCTCTGTACCTGTAAGGAGAACAGTCTCTTTGAAGTGAGGAAGCTTTAGAACCTGGCTAATAGGGATCCAGGAACTTGCTCTGGGATACATAAGCAATGTTGACTGGAAACTGTATCATGCTGGTGTCTTAGAGAGCAAAAAGACAGGAGATTTACCCGTCTCTAGCTGGATCCAGAGGTAGTTTCTTGAGAAGGCAGAGTGGGAGAGAGCAAAGGTAGATTGCGTTGGATGTTCATAGTATGTGTGTAATGAAGGCTGGATTGTGTGGGAGCCAGTGAACAAAATATTACAAATACATAAAATGATGGTCAGATACAGTGTGTGTGTTTGGGGTTGGTGGGGGGGGGGGCACTCAGATTAGGTGCAAAACAGCGTCTAGCTACCGCTTAAAGACCCACTGTTCAAGCTGATTACCTGCCTTGTGTGTAAGAAGAGAACCAGTCATAATAACAGTGTTGAAGGTTTGTTTTTGTTTTTTTTTTTCTACTCTGAATGAGCCCTAACCATCAGGTGTGATTCCTGTTTCCCTGGAGTTTAATGCTGTCGCTGTCTTGTGTTCTCTGCATAACACTTTCATCTCCTCATAATCCACTAAATATAGCACCAGGGAATGGAACGGAGTGGGAGAACACGAAAAGAATGCAAGGAAAGAGTGATTTAGAGAGAGAGAGGGAGAGAGGTTAGCGATGAAAACGATGGAGGGCGGATACGAATTCCCTCTGAGAGACTCTGACACACACACACACACACACACACACACAAACTCTCACAAGGAGCATTCTGGGAAGGATCACTTTTTTGGCTGCTTAACTTAAAAAAAAAAAGGAAAAAAAAGGCAAATTCCTTCTGTGTACATTTTAGGATCTGTTATCCTGTCTGTTAATCTTGTCTTTCTCTGCATCTTTATGGTCATCCTGTTTACTAGAGCACAGGCAGATTAGCTTTTGTACTAAACTTAGGTTTGAGCTCTAATCTCAGAACAGAACAACGATCGTTAGCGGAAAATCATTATCGATCAGGTGATGAGCTGATTTTAACTGAATGAAATGAGTGCTCAAGGAGCAAATTTCTTTAATGAATAGGCAACAAACTGTCGTAGGATCAGAGTGGGATGGATTTGGGGCTGACTTACCGGCAGTTACAGGGCTGTGTATGGCAAACTGGCTGACTCAATCCGTTTCTTCATTAATCTGAAGCCAGTGGACACTGTGTGTATACTTTAGAGAGGAAATGTCAAATAGATAGCACTCTACACCTCTCTTCTATCTGTCAAACAGGAAGCTGGCGGAACAGCAGCGACTGCTTAGAAACTGCATGTCCATTTTGAGCAGAGCAAGGCCGATGACTGTCGGGTTTAATCTCCGTGTAAATCGAAGCGTGACGGACATAAAGGGGACGCGGAGACACCCCGGGTATTACGCTCAGATTGGGAGATAACCCTAAGGAATCTGGAAAATATTGCTCATCTCAAAACCACTGAGACCTTAAAATCCCACAACTCCGACATCCTCTCTCTCTCTCTCTCTCTCTCTCTCACTCTCTCTCACTCTCTCTGTCTCTTTCTCTCTCAGTTTAAACCACTGACCCAGATCACAGTTGACAGGGTGAACACTCCAAACTCCACTCAGGCGCTCAATGAGAGGGTGGAGAATGGGCAGACTAAAAGGGGTCTTTTGGAAGTACATCAAACAGTCTAAGGAAAGTGCAGTTCGGAGAAGTCCTGAAGCTCTGAAAAAATCCCATCGGTTTGGTTTCACATAATAATTATTTCCATTATCAGAACTGTACAAAGAACATTCAGAGAAAATACAGTGCCCACAAACCACATATGTCTAACAGACCGTATATGTACATGTTTATTGAATTACACCAACTCCTGATGCTTTATACATTAAACTATAGGGTGTAGAATTCTACAGTGTAAACCTTTGCTTACCCTACAGGGATATTCAGTAACAAGTGACTCTTATGCCAGTAGAGTAGATTCCCTTGGAGCAGGATTCAAATATTTACTATTGTGTTTGGTTCATTTCAGACAATTGTGGTCTGTAGTATTCTGATGTTTAGAGTGACGTTTTTAATCTCCTGAGTGAGTTCGTAAGTTTACATTTTTGGCTGTACTATGTGACAAGTGCTAAGATCACTTAACCGTGGTCTTCTCATATTCTCAGTGGTATATCATAAACAAACTGAGAAATTTTTACTGAGCCACGGTCAGATCACCTGGCTTTGAGTTTTCTGTTCTGTTTGGTTCGGCTTTTCAAGTTTCTTTTTCTCAAATGTGCAACTTTCCGAAACGAAGCAAAGCTAAACAAAACATATGTATTTGTGAAAAAAAAAAAAAAAAAACGTAATTTGAATCCAACATTTCTCGGGTGCCTCGGGTCATATCGGACTTTGATCCTGCGCCCTGTGACTCTCCGATTGGCGTCTTCCTTTTCTCTCCCTGTCCAGTGACTCCTCCCTCCGTTTGCGGAGAAACGATGCCTCCCTCTGCAAACAGGATTCCGTATGGAAACGTAAACAAAGGCTGCTATGCAAAACAACAACGTCGAGTTGGATAGGAAGACAGAGAACAGCTTTGGACATGTGTACACTGACACCGTGTCTACGAGTATCATTAGGATAAAAAAAAAAAAAAAAACTAAAGAAGGTTGACTTTTTTTTTTTTAGTTTTACCATGGTGTTCTTACCGTGACTTATTCTCTCATTGGAGATTTGAAGCATTTCAGCGGCTGTGACACCTCGGGTTCGACATTCTGACGATTTGCATCCTTGGTTGGAGATAATGGCAGTGGATGACTCTACAGTTTCGCTGGCTGATATCAAGACCGTATTGCCCACGTTGGCGCTATAACAGCGCTAATGTTAGCTTGAGCTCAACCAGGGGAACACACTGAGCACACTGTGGCAGAACTGTGCTCAGTCATGGCTTTACGTTTGGTAGCTTTGTTTTAATACCAAATGTGTCGTCCATCATCAAAAACATATATCTGTGCACCAACGGAGCTCCACAGTATGTCAGTGGCTATGTAACAGCAGAGCAAAGGTCATTTTCAACACACACACACACACACACGTACCTCTATCTTTGTAAAGACACTCATTGACATAATGCATTCCCTAGTCCCTTACCCTAGCCTCAACCATCACAACTAAATGCCTAAACCCAACCCTTACCCTAACCCTAACCTAAACCTAATTCTAACCTGAACCCTAAAACCAAGTCTTAACCCTCAAACAGCCCTTTGAAGAAGTGAGGACCAGTCAAAATGTCCTCACTTTTCCTAAATGTCCTCACTCCCCCAAATTGTCCTCACTCCCAAGGTCTAAAATTCAAATTCGGTCCTCACAAGGATAGCTGTACAAGTACACACACACACACACACACACATACACATACACACACACACACACAGGATGACTGGGCAAAGGTCAGTAGGAAAATTCAGTGAAATCCAATAAATTGCGATCAGTCAGACAATACACTGGAGACACTCTGTACTAACTGCACAAGTGAAAAGAGCCCAGAAAATCTCCTTACTGCCTCATTTTGTCGATCCAAAGAAAAAAAAAAAAAAAAAACCCACTCTTCAGAGGTGGTTTTCAAAAGACGATAATTTGGTGAAATATGTGCATCCAGTCGAGCGGTAATGAGCCCTTGGCTGTCAGTGTCCCGCTGATGACTGCTGACATGTCCTTGCCATGAAACATGGGATATTTTAGTACCTCCACACAGGAAGCCACAGGAAGCAGTCATGTGCCTGATTACGGCCGCCTTGCTCTCTCTCCGAGGTGGAGGGAAAACCGGGATATCTGAGGAGCGCTGCTGATATCAGAGGCCGTCACCACCACCACGACTTTGAGTGACGCTCTCTCGGGCCGAAGTTTGGTAGGCTCCACGGAGATAGGGCTAGGACTGTGATGTCATAGTCTGTAGCTTTCAGAATGCGGTTAGAATTGGGGAAAGGGCTGAGGCAACTCAACAGTGCCGCGAACAATGGTAGCCCTGAACAATAGGGGTTCAAATCCAACATCAGGCATTTCAGTCAAAGTCAAAATCTTTAACAGAGGTTTGGTTACCTTGTGTGGCTGAAGACTGAGGCTGAAGTGAATGGGAAAAGCTGAGATGAAAAATCAAAGTGATATGAGTTTAAAGCCAACTGAGTGAGCAGTGTTTTATTTAGCTGGTCAGATGGTAAATACTTATTACCACAATGCAAAAGACATTGAAGATTATTTCAGCATTCCATGCATTTTAATTTAGTTTAGTGTTTGATCTCATTTCCATTGGAGATTAAATGTATGATAAAGGTCTGGATCAAATTGGAAAGTGAAGACAAACTGTGACTTGGTTTAATATTCAAATGGCTATGCAAACTCTTTAGCCAACCTTATTTGTCTTTACTAAAGTAGGCATAGTGGCACAAAGGCAAGATTCACAAGACAAAGGTTAACAAATAACTGAAACTAAAAGGAGTTCATGATTAAAGCCAAACAACTTTGTCTGTGCCTTTAATTTTCCAAATCTTATAGCATATATCTGGTTGTTTCAGCAAACAATATCAGCTCAGGGCTTCTGCCACTACTTACCCGATCAGTCCATCCGGGTCACTGAACTCTGTCCCTCTCTCATGTTGACTTCGCCTCTCGACCCCTCTGATTAACCCTGGGCTTTCCTTTCTCGCTCAGACTTCACCTTTTGGCCTCTCCTAGCTCCTCTCTTCAACGTCTCCTCAGTCTGTCTGGCCTAATCTCACGTCTTAATGCCAAACTTTGGTGAACAGATCTAAAGACCAGAGTCACGTTATGGTCGTATGCAGTCGAGGTGACGCGGCCTTAGTCGCTTGCTAACCCATCGCTTTCCAGACCACCGGTAGTGTGGAGAGCTCGGGCTACAACAAAGGAAAGGAAAAGCCAGATAGTGAGAGGATTCTTCATTTGATTCCTTGGCTGGATAAAAAAAAAAAAAAAAAACAGTGGAGACTAACTGGTTGTGGTTACCTGCCCTTGGCCAACCACTGACTCCAGAAAAGGCTCCACGGTTGTGCACAGACTTTTAATTATGAGTGTAGTGTGATCAGACGTCCTGTTGAACCACGTCCGTGGTTTTCTGTAGCACCTCCTGGCCGTTTTTTTTTTGGGGGGGGGGGGGGGGGGGGGGGCACCTCCTGAAAGGAGGTCTCAAACTACAGCCATGATTCTCTGTGGCGTACCTCCCAGATTAGATTAGTCTTGGTTTATGGTGTTAGTGTAGACTCTCCCTTCACACTGAAGCTGTCTTTCTTTCATTCAGGGTTTTAATATTGATGCACAGTGTAGCATGACATAGGAGCAAGAAACACAGCTTAAGAGTATTATCGAATGCATTGCTTTCGAACAACATGGATGTTTTTCTAATCACATCAACAACAACAAAAACAACAAATAAAAGAAAACTCCACAGAACATGATGCAATAGCAAAGTCCAAAAAGACCTTTGGGTGAATTCCATCAAAACATTCATAGTGCAGAACAGGATAATCTACTGTGTGTGATTTATAGAGAACATCACAGTGACTTGAGAATCAAATGACTTGTCAAGCCCCTTGCTAGAAAGTCTTTTGACTTGTGTTGTATTTAAGGGGGAACTGACTTTGTTAAAGCTGACTCAAAATGTATGGTTATTCTGAGTTTATAAGCTCTTGAGTTACATACACTGAGAACTCATCTGCATTTCACAAGTGAAATTCAGAATTTTGTTGGGTAAACTAATGTAATGGAAACTCATTTGAATTTAATTTTTTTCAGAATTTGAATTTATTTTATTTTGCCATCTGTCAGTCAAAACATATTAATCTCTCCACATGTTAATCCCTGTTCATCTTTTTTTCCTGAAATCGTGCAAAAATAACACATTTAAAACAAATGCGAACAATCCCGCGTACTGTTCCAAAACGCTCGCGTCAAACCAGTCTTCACTGCTAAAGCTCCACACCTGATTCATCTAATTAGGACCTGAATGTTATCCCAAAATTCTGCGGGGAGCCCGACGCCCCCTGGGAGAGCATTTGCCACCTCTGTCCGGCTCCTGAGCGTCAGGTCACGCGTCGAGCGATCTGTTCTCTTTCTTTCTTTCTCAAATTATAAATAGAAGGAGCAGTATGCTGAAATATGCTAGAAAGCAACCAGCATTCAGAGACACGAGATATTAACACACACACACACACACACACACACTCACGTATGCACGCACATGCAGACGCAATGCCAGAGAGTGTCCTGAAGCAGGCGTCTTAAATGGGGCATCGCTCCGTATTGCGGTAAAGCAATGACTGTTTTTCCATTTCCTTCAGGGAGAGATGGAGCTGTGGGGGTGGAGGAGGGGGGGGGGCAGTTAGGGTTTTATTTATTTATTTTTTTTCATTTCTGGTTCTCTCTCCTTCTTTCTCCCCTTGGATGTGATAATATGAACTGCATAAGAACACACACACACACGTGCGCGCGTACACACACACACACACACACACACACACAGATTGCAATGTTAAGGAATGATTGAGTGCCATCGTTATGTTCGCTCTCTGGAGTTGCTCCCAAACAGTGCGTCACTGCTATGGCTCATTTAAACGAACCCCCCTCCCCTTCCATACCCACCCACCCCACCACCAAAAAAAAAGCTTCGCATCCTCCACCCCCACCCCTACGTCACCCCTCATCCCTCCGGTTGCGTGGAGGGATCTGGCATCTAGCTGCGTTTGACTTTTTTCTCTGCCTTGTTGTTGTTGTTGTTGTTGTTGTTGTTGTCGTAGTGGTGATGTTTTAGCTGTGGGTGGGCTATCCTTTTCACCATCCTTTCACCAGCAAACAGCCAATATCACTGAAAACCAGTGAGTCACTGCGCTCTCCTCCAGTCTGACACTCACTCACACACTCACACGCACGCACGCACAAACACACACACACACACACACACACACGGACACGCACAAATACACATACACACACAAACACACACACACTTACTTAAACATGCAAATACACTTTCCTAGAATCACTCCCACCTCTACAAACAAACAGAGAGAGAGAGAAAGAGAAAAACACATATGCCCACAATGACCTTGTGTCCCAGAGAACACACAAATACATGCAAACTCAATTAAACCCACACACATTCACAAACACCAAAGCACACCCATCAGCCTCTTCAGGCTTTGCTAACGTTTTAGCATCTAATGTAACAGGGTAGACACACATTAACACTCATTATAGATTCATAGACAGGTTCTCTCCCCGCCTCCCCCCTAATACATCACTTTTCTGACATGCTGATATACATGTACACACACACACACACACACACACACACACACACACGCACGCTCATGCACTTAAAAACAGCTCAGCCTTTTCTGAAGTCTTAAACTTTGCTCTGTCAAAATCGCTTAGCTGGTAAAACATGCTTTGCCTCCCTCCCCTCTCTTCTTCCCCTTCTTCTCTTTCCTTCTCTTTTCTTTTCTTTTCTTTTCACTCTCTCCTTCTCTTTTTCTCTCTTGTCACCTCTACAATATATGGGCTATGTTCTGCTGTGCTGCAGTGTCCCTAGAGAAAGCCCAGTGCCTGTCTGAGCCTTTAAATAAAACACTGGCCTCGTTAAACTACTGAGGGACAGCAGCAAAGCGTGCCCAGTCGCAACACAGCAGAACTGAACAGAACAGAGCCGAACGGAACAAAAGAGAATGGAATGGGATTGGATGGGATGGAACGGAATGGGATGGGACGGAACAGAATGGAATTGGTACAGAACGGAGTGGAGCACAGTGGAGCTGAACAGACTAGAACAGAATGAAACAGAACAGAATAGAGCGGAACAGAACAAAACAGAACAGAACAGAATGTGGGCATGTGAGACAGTGAAGACACACTGAAACACAGACAAACAGACAGACACTCAGACAGACAGACAGACAGAACGACAGTGTCTGGTAATTGAAGCGAAGCCAAGAGGTGTTGGATGATTAGGTCATGTATTTAAAAAGATGGGAGAAAGTGAGAAACGACAAGGGAAAGTCATCGAAAGAAGACAAATGGTCTTATCAAAAATGTCTCTTAAACATTGTGTGTGTGTATACGTGTGTGTGTGTGTGTGTGTGTGCAGGCGTGTGTGAAATGAATGTGTGATTAGGCAAAGCAGACCATTGCACGAAAAATCCTCAAACATTGTGACTGGGATGGCAAGAGGCAAGTAGAGAAGAGGAGAGGAGAGGAGAGGAGAGGAGAGGAGGGAAGAGGAGAGGAGAGGAGACCAGAGGAGAGGAGAGGAGAGGAGATGATGCAGTATAATGAAAAAAGGATGGATGGATGGATGGATGGATGGATGGATGGATGAGTGGGGAAGGATGGAAGAAGGTAGGGAGGGAAATAGAGGACTGATATCACTCACATTTGCAACGCAAACCGTCTCTGGCCCAGGCCTGGTATGCAAATGAAGCAGCTTAAAGGTAGAAAGGAAGGGGTGGAAAGGCCTCCACACCAGGATCAGGAACAGTATGAGAGAGGGCCCAAAGGGGTGCTGGGAAATGTAGTGTCTCGCATGTTATTAGCATCACAACTCCGTTTCTCGGGTTATACATTTAATACGGTTAGAGAGACAATTGCGCTGAGATTTTTTGCCCAATCTAGGTGTCATTTGATTGGTCACTTTGCAGATATCAGAAACAGAAATGTAGCTGTGTTTGGACCCTCAACATGTTGGTCTTTTATCAGCTTCGTTACTTCACAAACATTGTCATAAGATGGAGTGTAATAACTTTTTATCCTCATTATCATAAAATTATTCATGAAATTAAAAAGAAAAAGGACAAAACCACTGTATACTACACCAGCTGGAAGCTGAGAGTTTACAAGAGGACACTATTTTATGCTTGAGTTGATGAGTTGATTTTTTTTTTCCCTTACTGAGAGAGCATTTTATCTACCCACAGTGTCTGGCACAGTTTCAGGGCTTTTGTTTCTAACAAACAGGTCAATAAAACTGCTAATTGCTTCAATTTTGTAATTAGCACTCACTTGAAGCCAGCTACTTGACAAGAGCTTAAACAAAACAAGAAACAGTTGTACGGAGAATGGATTTTTTTTTTTTCTGGGCAAAGTAACTCAAAGGTGAATCATGTTTTATTCGCAGCGATGTTCACTTTAGCACTACTCAGGCTGAGTGACCTTGAAATGAGTCTCAAGGTCACCAGTATACTACACGTTCAAATCAAAGCACTGATTGGTTAAAATGTTTTAGGACTGTATTCAGCACCAAACTGCTCTCTCTGTCTCTGTCTCTGTCTCTGTCTCTGTCTCTCTTTTTGTCATTTTTGAGGGACTGCATAGAAAGCGAGATGAAAAGAGGGGAACAAATCTGTTCATGATCGTGACAGAAAAAAAAAATCAGAAGTGGTGTGTGTTTCCACGTATACAAATGGGGGTGTGTGTGTGTGTGTATTAGTGTATGTTAGCACGTACAAGCAGGTGTATCTGACAGACTCTCGACTCCGACAGCTGTCTGAGACAGGAAGCAGGAGAGCAGAAAGCCGGCGAACACTATCACGTTCCCTATGCCCATATCCCTCCCAACACCTCCTCCCCCTCCTCCTCCCCTCCACGCCGCTCCTCCTGGCCTGGTGCATGCACAAAAAATGCCACAATTAAACATTCATGAAGCTTCTTTTCACTAGTGTGGTGTGGTCTTTGTTCCCTGAGGTCAGTGCCACAGGAGGGAGACAAAGCAGACGGCACAGGGTCTGGTGTAGAACAAAAGAGTTACAAACCGAGAGAGAGAGAGAGAGAGAGAGAGAGAGAGAGAGAAAGAGAGAGAGAGAGAGAGAGAGAGAGAGAGAGAGAGAGAGAGTTGTCTTTCAGTTTCTTGCTTGGGCCACGACGTATCGCTTTCCGCTACGGAGAAACGGTGAGCTTTGGGGTTTCGGGTTTCGGGTTTCTTACGAAACAAAGTTCTCAGCGTCACTGAGCTAATTACGCCTGAGCCGGCCCCACCGGGACAATCCAGTAGTCCCAGGCTGTTTCAATTTCAGGAAGCCCTGGATTCCTCCGAAGGTGAGTTAAGGTGAAAGTACAGCTCCAATGTGTGATGTAATGGTTAGCGTATGAGAAAGAGGGGCAGGAGTGACAATTCAATGACAGTCCACACTCTAGGTGACAAATAACTCTAAAAAAAAACCTGAAAAAGGTGGTTTCATTGTGAAAATGATGGTTCCCTGCCAAAATAAAGGAAACACTTGGGAAGAGGCACACAGTACATTGACAGCAGGTGCTGGAGAACAGCTGTGGGTTTTGGGCTAATTAAACAGTGAAAACACCCTACCCTGCTTTGGGTCAAATATAGAAACACTAGACGGACCAAGTTACTCTTTACTTTGATGGTCTTGCCTGGAAGAGAAGATTTCAGAGACTTTTGAGAGGTTATTTGTGGGTGGCATTTGGTAGGAATTTCAGTGAGGAAGACTCCCTGGTAAAGGTGGCTAAGGTGACGTTAACACGGAAAACCGAAGGAGAGACGAAGATCTTCGGCTGAGATCCGTTAACGGTTAACGTCTCACGCCCCCCCTCAGCCCTGACGTCTGTTCGTCGGGTCGGGATGAGAGGCGGAAGATGGCGAGGAACGAGGGGTGTGTACAGGACGTGTCATCAGGAGGATCTCACGGTGAACTCTTCAGCTGCAGTGTTCTAACCCTTATTTACACCTAAAGATGCACCTCTGGGGATTAATTAATGCAAAGAACACAGGTATTGATCAACCACTAAGTGGAAGCGAGTCATATTGTCAATGGTTTTTCACTTAGTTCTCAACAGGCGGGAGAGGGGAATTTGGCTGACAGACCTACGGCTTCGACCGTTTATCTTGCATGGTGAGGGGTTCTGGGAGAAAAAAAAATCTTCACAAATCATCACTGGTGCTTCTACTCAATGTGTCTGTAGTGCTACAATGAATGAAATTGTAATTGTAATTGTAACTGTAATGGGTATTATGGCGTGAGGTGCATTTTTTCCAGTCTGGTTTAGGTCCACACAAGGGGTTAAGATGAAAACCAGTTGGCGCAAAGCCATTCTGAGTTGTCACTTCCATTCAGTTTAGAAGAGCGTCTACCCTGATGGGAGTGGCCTCTGCCAGGATGGCCACGCCTACCGTCAGAGGGGGTCACTGAATGGTTTGATGAGCATAAAAATGATAAACCATACACCCCATGGCCATCTCAGTCAGCAGATCTCAGACTATTTGAAGACTTGATCAGAAATGCAGTATTTCTCACCATCAGCAGAAACACAACACTGAAGTGTAATTGCTTTTGCCAACTTAAGAGGACGTTTTACTGAAAGGACTCTGTTCTGCTGGGGACGCTTTGCCAAACTGCGGTGAAAATCACATTATCAGTAAAAAAAAAAAAAGTAAAAAAAAATTCAAAGAATTCATAAGTGCTTTTTTTTATATACAAAAGATATCGTGCTTTGTGGTAAAACTAAAATTGTGACGCTCCCTTGGTGGTCAGGGTCAGGGTTAGTTTGTTATCCTTTAATTTTGTTACAATAGAGATTAATGGAGGGTCTAGCATACAAGGAGTGTGTGCGGGTGTATGTGTGTGTGTGGTGTGTGCGTGGTGTGTGCGTGCGTGTGTGTGTATGGGTGTGTGTGCGTGTGTATGTGTGTGTGTGTGGTGTGTGTGGGTGTGTGTGTATGGGTGTCTGTGCGTGCATGTGTGTGTGTGTGTGTGTGTGTGTGTGTGTGTGTGCGTGGCGTGTGTGTGTATCATGACGGCACTGTGTTGAAGGTCGAGGCTGTCACACAGAACCAATTACTCTAATAAGAGTCACGACTTGCACTTAAGGCAAGCCGTCTTTCTTTCTTCTCCTCCTGTCCTCCTCTTAACGATTCCCTCTCTTTTTCTGTAATCTGATTCTCTCTCTCTCTTTACCCTCAAGTTTCATCTCTTTCTGTCTTTTGTTCTCTCGTCCTGAACACCCTAATAGTTCCTCACATCTCTTCCCTCTGTCCTTTTTCTCTCTCTCTCTCTCTCTCTTCTCTCGGTCAGTCTAACCCGTTCCTGTTCCCCCTTTCACCCTTTCCTCTCCTCTCTCAGCCTCTGTCGCTCCTCTCTGCTCCTCCGGGCTCCTGCTCTCCGTTTCGACACTTTACCTTTAAGGTGCAGCTTTTCTTCAGCACCATGCAACGGTGACCTTGTAGGATTTCACACATCACTGAATGAACGCTGCACCACAGTCACACACACACACACACACACAGACCACACACACACATACACACCACACACTCTCAAACACACGCACCACACACTCACACACACACGCACACACACACACACACACATAGACCACACACACACATACACACCACACACTCACACACACACGCACGACACACTCACACACACACACACACACACACACACATACACACCACACACTCACACACACATGCACCACACACTCACACACACACACACACACACATGCACCACGCACACACGCACTACACACTCACACGCGCGCGCGCACACACACACACACACACTCGCCACACACACACTATATTTGCGCTCACTCACTTCTTCATCCATTGTTCCTCTGCCCTCATTCTTTTTATCTGCAGTTGCTCATGTTGCCCTATAAAAGAGCACTGCTTCAGCTGCAAAGAGCATTTGACGGAAATGATGAAAAACAGTGACACAATGAGGACTTTGCAGTGTCTCAGGTACCGAGCGCCGACGCTTTCCTGAACTATAAATTAACCTCAGACGATAGTTCCAAGACATCACCGGGTATGTTTTTTTAATTCTCCGTTCCTCTGAGAATTGCGTTACGTAACCGTCACAAAGGTGTTCTGATCAGTAATCGGAAGTTATCCTGAAGTCTTCTCGTATGAAGCAGTTCACACGCACACACGTTCACGCTGAAAACAGCGTCCGTTCTATCAGACTGTCACAGGGACGTGAGAAGAGGTGAGCCAGGGGGGCGCTTTATTTTAACGAACTGAGTTATGGCAACACACGTGACAAAGGTGCTGAGGCGATGGGACCAGCGTGAGGGAGCGCTCCGTGCAGGGGCGATCTGGAGAGGATCCAGGGCCTCGGGCGTGGTTTCCAGCCAGGGGGGAGGGTGTGGGCAGTGCAGCCAGCTTTGGGACACTTGGGTTGGGATCTGAAGCTGGGTCTCCCGCCCAGCTGATGATGGTAGTGGTGGTGGTGGTCACCTCCAGCAGTGATGTTGTAACAGGCTGGGGAACTGGGAAGAGACCTGAAACCCAAGACCTGAACCCACTCCACTCTCTCTCCTCTGGTCCACTCGGCGGGTGGCTGTTGTCTCCGGGAGCAGCTCAGCAGGGTCTGGGGCAGGTGGGCAGAGATGTTGATCCAACGCTGCCTTAGCACATGAGTTTTATTGACTTAACCTGCGCACCTTGTTAAACTCATCCATCTTTCACTCAGTAACTTTCCACTAACTTGCGCTTACTAAGCGACTTTCCAGCCTTAAGGATTCACAAGCGAAGTGTTTATTTCAATTTTATTAACAAGCGTTCAGAACATCCTGTGTTTTTTTTTTATCTCCCCATTAGAAGCACAGGTAAAAGATCTAAGCCAAAATCTTATAGCCAAAACAGAAACCATCAATTCAATGAAATCTCTCTCTCTCTCTCTCTCTCATCAGGAAATGAACATGAAAAACAATAAGCAAACGCACAGCCTTTAAAAAAAAAAATAAGAAAGAAAAAAACAGGCAAGACCTTCAGGGCACAGAGCTAGCAGTTAGCGTCTCTGTTCAAAAATGATTATTCCCAGCCAAAGGCACTCGTGGCAAAACATCTGAGTCATTAATGAAGCAATAACGTGGAGAAGATGAATAGTTTTAATAAGACGAGCTAGACTTTTCTCCCTATTCCTGTCCGTCAGAACTAAATCGCAAAGCGAGTTTAGTGTTGTCTTAACGCAGGTCAGCACTGGTTTAAAAATGATAATGCTTCGTTTGTATAATCGGGTTCGTGACCAGTGTTTGGTAAGATAGAGGTTTTTTGGACAGAAAAAAAAAAATCGAAAGTCTGCCTTCAGGTGTTTGAGGTAGTAGGTGGTATTATACAACAATATGAAAATGAGAACGAGAGAGAGAGAGAGAGAGAGAGAGAGAGAGAAAGAGGTTCAGCCTCAGGTTGTACCTGCAGTCCCAACGACATTTGGAGGAGGCTGACACACACACACACACACACACACACACACACACACACACACACACACACACACAATGGTCAAAGATGCTCGTTTTCTTTTCTGTAGGTCATAACTCAGCCTCTCTTTTATATCCACAGCTTTTTGGCCTCTCTCTATTTTCCACATTTTCTCCTCTACTTGACTGAGGAATGTCTCTCTCTCTCTCTCTCTCTCTCTCTCTCTCTCTTCATCTGTCTCTCAGTCCCTGCCAGCCCTCGTCCTCCCACAGACCCATGAAGAAGGACAGAGGGATAAATCAGAGAGAAGAGAAAGAACAGGGAGGAGTTTTGAAACCCCATGTGGCCTGAAGGGAGAGAATGGGGCCTTTGTAATTTAATATCTTTTTTTTTTTTTTTGCTTTTTTACTGCCATAAAACAGCAACATCCACAAATAAATATTTACTACACTGCCCATAATGCAACTTTGTCTGACAAAGAAATAAATTAGTTTTGACTTTTTTTTTTTTCACAAGAAGCATTTACTTGGGCACTGGATGAATAACACAAAACATGATTTAATCACAATAATCATAATGGCTGGTTTTAGGTCTTTAGTTACCATGGCGCTGGAAGTTTGAAGACCATTGAGAAAGATTTTCCACAAAATCAGAAAATGAATACAATAACAGCTTGGTTCTTTCACCAGATTAATGGCCATCCATCTCATATTCATTACATTTTTTTCCCTTTTTTCTCCAAGTTCAGGAAAGAATTTTGGTGAAAAATTATTTTAAGGCATAAGGCTCTGTCATGAGGGCTTAGTCACCGTGACATGTTCTTGGAAACATAAGAATCCAGGCTGCCTGGTTAAGGCACACACACACATACGCACGCATGCATGCACACATGCGTGCACGCACACACACACACGCACACGTGCACGCACGCATGCACAAACACACACACGCCACGTAGAGTATCAAAAGTATAGGACAGTATGGTCAGACCCATCTACAAGTCCTGGTTTTTCACAGAGTGTGGTTCTGATTGGTTCCGTAGGAGAGTAGGTAAGTGAATGGGGGAGAGAGAGAGAGAGAGAGAGAGAGAGAGAGAGAGAGAGAGAAAGAGAAAGAGAAAGAGAAAGAGAGAGAGAAAGAGAGAGAGCACAAAATGGCTGCCGTGGTTTCACATCTCCACGTACAACCACAGCGAGATGAGACAGAAACGAGACCTCAGTGAGAACTCAAGGGCGTCTCCCGTGTCTCCGCACACACGCGTCTCTCAGTGAAGATGTTTCTGGGACGAAAGATCCCAGGCTCACACCTCGCCTCATACCCACAGGTGATTTAAACAAATCAGTTATGGGGGCGTGACCTCAGAGGAGGTGACCTACGTCGCCCCGTTCCTGTCCCACGGGGCAGGGGGATCTGGGCCTCATTACGGAGGCAGGAGGGTGTGTTAATGAGAAATGTAAAGATGTCCGGGACTGAAGGAACAAGTTCTGAAAAGCATCTGAGAAAGATACTGGTTTGCATGTGTGCTGAGGAGGAGAGAGTGCAGGGGGTGGGGGGGGGTGGGGCTGGTTGGGGTGTTACCGTTCATTCTGGATCGTTTCTGAGTCAGCAGTTAAAATTTGGTTTTTAAATTTGAAAAGCAATTACTGTGTTAAATTATTTTAATGAGTTAAAAAGCGAGTTTGGTGCACGAGTATGAGGTGGGAGAAACAGAGTTGTGAGTGTCATCCCCCACCCCACTCCCCCAACCCACGTGCATACAGCTGACTTTTAGTGTGAAGTCAAACCGTTTTTAGTAGGAATTCTATAAATAACTTTTAGTTTGCTTCATCTCCTAACAGACGTTGAGGGTTTGGGAGGTTTGAAAAAAAACTCTGAGAATGCAGCGTAAGTGCCATGACAATTTAATTCTCACCCACAGTCAACACTTTAGTCAGCTAAAGCCACAGGAACACTGGCAGAGAGAGAGAGAGAGCGAGAGAGAGATGTGACCTGTTTTTTTCACTTTTCACAAGTTATGACACCACAATATCAGTGATTTTACAAACCATTCAGTGTACCTAAAAAGCAATGTGTATGATTATTTTCATTCAAAACATACCCCGCCCTACTTAAGCTTAAGACCCAAGTCAAGCGTGTAAACACTTGGTCAGAGATTACTTAACATTAATATTTCGTGACCTCTTCTCTAAACTCACACACATGTGGCATATTGTTGTGCATCCGTGGGGCACTGTGAGATGTGTTCAAGCCTGTTATAAGCCATTCACAGTGTTAGAGTATGTAACCATAGCGATTGTGTGTCATTGTGAAAGATTATGTTATGCATCCATAGAAGGGAATGGCATTTTGTTAATCTCTTATCAGCGTTTACAAAAAGGCTAGACACATTTATTACCGTAATGAGGTGCTTTAATAGCAGATTTTGAGTGTAGTGTTACTGAAAATACAAGGAAAATGAAAGAATAGAATGTCCCAGTGACACGTTTTTAACTTTCTCTTAAAGGACGAATGTTCTACCAACGGAATTTTATTTTCAAACTCTTAGGGGGAATGAGGGTAGAAAAGCAATCAAGTCCTTCTCCTCTTTACTCCAGAGATCTCCTGTTTGAGAGAGGTGTGTGTGTGTGTGTGAGAGAGAGAGAGAGAGAGAGAGAGAGAGAGGAGGGGGGGGCACTATGTGCTGAAATCCTCATAGACGAGGGACATCTTTTTTTTTTTTTTGGAAGAATAATTTCCTTGAAGGACAGGTACCAAATGTCTAAGTGTATACTTTACATTTCAGGCTCTGGCCATTTCTTGAGAACGGACCCGTCTGCGGAACGACCTGCTTTCCACTCTATCCTCTATCTGAGTAGGTGGCATTACAACAGTAGTTTTATTACTCTATTTCACAAGGTTATATGTCCATGAGCTGTGAACAGAAAATGATCTAGCCCAACAAAAAATGTTGGTTTTGACTTACAGAGTTCCGTTGTCGCTACGGAAAGAAACGTCTTTCTCTGTTGTACATGATTAATTTGTCAGAGGGATTACTTGTTTAGTTGATGGACGGCATACGCCAGTCCAAACCCTCGCTTCCCTCACTTCATTCTCTGAACCACACACACACACACACACACACACACATTCTCACAGCGGTCCCAGACTGAATCTTGTTTTTTTTTTTTACTTAAAACACACACGGCATGGTGTCAGTGTCTTTTCACACGTTTGACAGAGTCAACCCCCCGCCTCCTCCTTACCCTCCTCCGCGTGAAACCTCGTCAGCCGAGTTGGCATTTCTAATAATGACACGGGCATAAGAAGGACGCCAAAGATTTATTGACTACGCCTCTGATATTTCTTCATCAGTAGTCAACGACTGACCACGTCACTGTCGTACCCGCCGGATGACGAAGGAAAAAAATTGGATTACTGGACTCAACGGTTTTTTTTTCTGAAACCTCAAAGATGAAATGAAGAGGACATGAATTATAGCCCATCCCCAGTTGTCTTCATCTTGCCAAAGCATTTATAAAAGATCCAGTCAGATCAGTCGTAAATTAAGGGTCGAAATTCCTACAAATGAACGTTAGCCGAAAGCATAATTTTCTCTGCGGGAAGATATAAGTGAATTTAACAAGGGAATACAAGCAGTTTATAACTTTGTAAAATTGTCATGTAATTTCCAAGCGTATGACATTTTGTTGGGGGTGATTCTGTAGCTATATAGATGGCGGAGGAAACGATTACTGAAGTGAAAAAGAATATGTCTGCATTTCTGGTGCTTGCTGATGAATGAAAAGTCAGACTCCTAAATCAAATATGAATAGACAGAAGTCAGTATGTGGTAAAAAAAAAAAAAAAAAAGCTGATAAGCGATCGGCCTTTTCCCAACAGCCATTCATGAATATTCATCCTTCATGGCTTCTCCCGAATCGTTAAACCTTCGTTACAGCCTAATCATTTCCTGCTGATTTATCTACGGTTCTCTGTCCATCTCATCTCCGGACCGTGACTTTCACAGAGGCGGAAAATGTCTGCAACACTTTATTTATAATTCGTGTAACCCAAAGCGTGCAAGCCGCTGGCTAATGATCCTTCCCTCATCATAATCACGCACGCACACACGCACGCGCGCACACAAACACTGTCACAGTTCTGGACCATCAGTCCCCTTGGCTAAGCGTGAGGTACTAGAGCCTGAATTAGCGGAGGAGGGGAGAGATGAAGAGGGATGTAGGGATGAGCTGACTCACGGTAGCGTGTGTGTGGGGGGGTGGGGGGCTGTAACTGCAAGGGCTCTGTACTGAATCATCACTCTTTTATCGAATACTCCCTCCCCCTCCTTTCCAACTCACTTTATTTTATTTCTCCCTCCAACTGTCAGCATCACCATCTGAGGAGGGAGAGAGAGAGAGAGAGAGAGAGAAAGCGAGAGCGAGAGAGAGGGGGGGAAGTGGGGGGAAGTGAGAGAAAGAATAAAAAAAAAAAAGACAGTGAAAGAGATCATCTGAGGTAAAAGAGAAGCCTTCCATTCAGTTTGCGATGAATGGTTTTAATTCAGAGAAGGCGCTGGCACATGTCTGCCCAGAACAAAAGAGAGCGAGAGGGGGAAAATCCACGAGGGCACAACGGCACTGGAAATGAAAAACACAAGACAGGTTGGCAGTCAGAACAGGGGGACAACACAGTGTGTGCAAGTTGTGCTCAAATCCCTCATAAACATAAACATAAACACACACACACACACACACACACAAGGAACCTCTAACCGAATCAGATCTAGTCCAAGGTCAGAACCTTTAGGTGTTCTTGTAAGTGTGCCACTCCTAAAACAGGAGGCCTAACTACGCTGATTCTGAGACAAAAACGAAGTCCCATCTGGTTGTTTGTGTTGGATTTGAAGCGTCGGGGAACAAAAGGCGGGTCTTTGTACGCCCGGTTTGCACATGCTCGCAGCTATGACATCACTAACAGTAACAACACTGCAGCCGCGGCAACGATCTCAGAGGACTGAAGAGTCAGAGCAGGAGTCACAGCAGGAACTGTCAATCACACTGTCAGTCTCACATGACATGACTCACACTGAGTCAATGTGAGTGTGAGAGATGGCATTAAGGGACACATTTCTATAAATATCTGAGGAAACACCGCTAAACGGTGAACAGTGGTGGCGGTTGGAGCTTTAACAGTGAGGACGGCTAAAATGTACCCCGAAGTCGACAGGAGTTCATTTCGTTTTTGTTTTTTTTTAAGTAAAGTACATTCATTTACAAAGACAAATAAAGGAACAACTGAGGCAAACGGATCGGCACATCGAAATTGCATTTTAATTAAAAACAACTCATATCTTCAACCCCAAGCAATCTGTGATTAGTTTCCTTCTTTCCCCCAGTGGGCCATAAGCCTACAAATCAAAGTGTCATCTGAGAACAAAACAATATATTAAATAATTCTTATATATAATATATATATTTTGTGGGGAGGGTAAAGGGCTGATATGAAACATATTTCTTATTATTGTTCTAAATCCTTGTATTATGTGCAATTAACAATATACACAGTTATGTACATTCAGTTTGTGTCAATTTCAAATCAAATGTTAACCAAACTTCTAAGAATTTTCTGAAAGGAAAAAAAAAAAAGGTAAAAACAAAACAAAACAAAACAAAAAAACATAATGTATAAAGATTCAAATGAAACAATGCATTTGTCTTTGAAAATAAAACAAATGAGAGGACCTTTGTGATGGCATGGGGAAAATTAAGATTGTTTCATTACAACCAGAGGCACATAGTTAACATCAGAGGCGCTGAGAGAGAGAGAGAGAGAGAGAGAGAGAAGGAGAGAGAGAGGGACAGCTTCCTACAGGAAGTCAGCCTGGCAGCCATGTTAAAAGCCCAGATGAAGGGTTTCCTGTCTGCTTTACAGTAAACAAAATGGAAAATGAAATAAAACGCAATAAAATGAAATAAGTGCTCCATCAATTTCAACAGACAGAGCTCAAATCTACCATTACAACACAGGAAAAAAACAGACACAATTTGTCATTTTATTAGCCAAATATATGACTTAAAATAAAACTATCTATTACCGAAAAGTTGCGAGAGCGAGAAAGAGCAATAATTCACATGAAACAGAATTTTTTTTTTTTCTTCTTGAAATAACAATTTCTTTGGCATAAACCACTCTCTCGTTTTTCTGCTGTTAAATTAACACTAAAAAAAAAAAAAAAAAAAAAAAAGCTAATGCAATCTTGAATATCAATGTTAATGTAATAGAATTCTAAATGCTTGAAAATGAAAAAAAAAAAGC
The DNA here is from genome assembly GCF_902362185.1 of Chanos chanos. NCBI lineage: Eukaryota > Metazoa > Chordata > Actinopteri > Gonorynchiformes > Chanidae > Chanos > Chanos chanos. Next base: position 4,367,385 of record NC_044509.1, on the reverse strand, counting down.
TGGTTCAAAAAAATGTAGAGTTCCAGCTCTCAGGACAGGTGTCCTCCAAACTCAAACAGGTATGGTTTGCAAAGGTGACAACGTTGGTTTGAAATGTTACCCCCGTTCAGTCTTTGGCATAACCGGAAAAACAAACATCTCCTTCTCTCTAATCAAAGAAAAAGCCCATTCATCTGATAACAACTCATCAGAACCTTTCCTCTCTGGTGTTTGGGAGTTCATTAAAAAAAAAAAAAAAAAAAATTATTAGATGTCTCATGCTACCAAGCAACTTCCCATGGAGTTAAAACATTCATTTTGTCCCTGAAAATGAAAACCACTGAGCAGGAAGACTAATGTTTCCCTAACTTATGTCCAAGGTCCAAAACGGACAGTTATGTTTTCCATTCTAGTGCAGGACTAACACGTCTGATTCAGCTAAGCAATGCACATGTTGAATGATGTGTGTTGGCAATGGACTAGTCCTGAAATATCCTCTCAAATTGCTCCTCAGAAGGTAGAGCTGAGGGGGAAAAAAAAAAAAAAAAAAAGAGTTCGACTGGACAGTCTGTCATTATATGTTGGCTTGACAAAACTAGCTATTCTCAAGGACATCTGGGAGTTGTAGTTCATTCTCTTTCAGCTCTCTGAGCTCAGGGAATTAGCTGAATTTATGATTTAAGCTAAGCAGCGAGGGGTTCTATGTTTTCGAGGAGTAAACTGAATGATATCGTCCATGGGGCCGGAGTAAAATGAAGTTGGAGAAAAAACTAGAAAAGAAAAATCCTCACGTCAATTAATGTGGACTTCCATGTTTCCCCCTCTCTGTATTTTTCAGTCACTATGCGATTCTTTTAAAACTGAACGGATCTCACCCTACAAAAATAACCAACCAAAACACCAAAACATACTGACATACACTCTAGGCAAGCCAAAGCATAAGAAATTAAGAATAATGCACACACCCAGTCTTCAGATTAGCTGACAAATCAAAGACCTCTGTTTCTGGAACTTTTCTGCTACGATATGACAATTATGTGCCTTGGAAAAAAAGAAAGAAAGAAAGAAAGAAAGAAAGAAAGAAAGAAAGAAAAAAAAAGATTTCACAATTCAGCAGCAGACATTGCACCATGAAAACATGTTTACATACAAGTGTGTATAAATCTGATGGTGGCCAAGTCCAGTCCTGAAGGACCGACTTCCTGCTGGTTTTCGTGTCAACGAACACGCTACTGTAACTGACTGGCCGTCAAACAGACACTGCAGTTTCCAAAGGTGAAAATCAGCCTCTAATTAGGAAGTTAAGGGAAAAAAAACCCGAGAGGACGTTGGCCTTCCAGGTCTGGACCGAAGCTCCTGTTTGAACCGGATTTGTTTCTCTGAGAAACCACTTGTCTCACCGTGATGAGTGTGATAAACTCGTAGCAGGTCACTCATGAGATAATACGTTTGCCAGTTTGGCAGAACAAATGCCAAACATTTATCTGTTTTTCTAACACAACCCACAGTTTGTATCCTTCCCAAGACTTACACACAGAACTATACTTAGTAATCTTATCGCCGTCAACCACATAACGATAATGATAATGTTAACTGGTGTTATAACTGGTGAAAACATGTTACGGACAATGAAAGCTTTTGAACATTAATGATATGGTACAATAACTTTGTGAAGTGTGAAGTGTTACCTTTCTTTCTTACGAGTGCGATACAAGATCGTATCGTGGTATGTATTACAATTGATTTGGACATGTAACGCACTGTTTACACAAGAGTGTTTCACTGGAAGTCAATCAGTGGAAGAATCTTTAAAAACGTTCATACACGTATGTATATAACAAAGTCTACAGTCTTCAGGTCTGTGTTTTTCTTTATCCCTTTTGTGTCTTGCTTTCCACGGGGTCCACATCCCTTGTAAATTCCAACGCAGAGGTCAACAGTCACAAGCGGCTTCGTTTTTTCTTTTTCCTTCTTCTTCTTCTTTTTTTTTTTTTTTTTTTTAATGGCAAGGCTAGAGCTAGCCTCGTTTTCCCTGGTGCTGGCGGGGGGGGGGGGGGGGGGGTTCGTCTCCTGACGTTTTTGCGTACGTTACCGCGAGCAGAGTGATATTCATAGCCGTTTACAATACGCAGGCAGAGTGAATATTCGGAAGCAAAGTCAGTCTTCTCTACTGATTTACAATCATCTTAGCCAAGTCTGAGCACGGAAAACCGTGCCCAGAGACTCAGTGTGTGTGTGTGAGGACTTTTTGTGTTACCTGGTGTGTTGAGCAGTTTTCTGAGTGAGGACTCAGGCCACAGTGACAGATGAGACTAAGCTGGGTTTGTAAGTATTTTTAGGGGCTGAGTCTGTCCACAGAGAGACACTGAGAAAAGAGAGAGAGAGAGAGAGACAGAGGAACGCTGGGAAGGTGACCTGATTTCCAGATGATCGATTGTCTTACCTAAGGTGGCTTCTCCAAAAAAGACAAGAGAAGGGGGAGAAAATGAAGGGGGGGGGGGATGCTAACAAAAAGAACACGGGTGAATTTTGGCACAACTTTTCACCTGTTTCAGCACTTAGCAAAAAAAAAAAAAAAAAAAAACCCCAAACCCTCACTCCTTTAGATTTTCTCTTCTTCTTCCTCCAAAAAACACACAGACTAATTTCCACAGCATTTCATCAAAGGCAAAAAGAAAAAGCTACAGTTGAGAGCTGCTTCAAGTCGTAACAGAAGCTGTTTTTTCTTTTTTCTTTAAAAAAACAAAAAAACAACTCCAACAGTATTGATTATCATTATAAAAAAAACAAACAACAAAAAAAAAAACTACATGGCACAGACATGTTGGGGGGCCTCCCAGGTCTGTGACAGATGAATGAAAGTCTCTGGTTTACAGGAATCGCTCTCTGGAAGACGGAGGGGATAAGTCTCCCACAGTGGCCCTGCAGACACAGGGCTGGCTGCCTCTCTTTCAGGGGGACAGATTGAGCAGCTGAGTGGATTTATTTGGGTAATTTATGGCCAGGCTGATGGCAGCTATGTTCTTCAGAGCCTAATAAAATAAAAGAGAGAGAGAGAGAGACAGACAGAGAGAGAGGTGGGGCGGGGAGAGGGAGGGAGGGTAGGAGAGAGAGAAAGAGTGAGAGAGAGAGAGTAGGAGACTAAGATTAAGCATATTATTGAACATGTTATTGTTGTATGACAGTTTAAAACACCTAGTATAAAGCATATTTCTTTAATTCAATAAAATAATCAATAATGATGTAGATCATCACAGTTTCTATCGTAGCCCATGTATGACACACGCACACCCGCACATAAACAGACCGAACTAATAACCGTAAACCAATAATCATCCAGCTAATATTGTGAGGTCTCGAACATAAAAAGTTTTGCAAACAAGGACACACACAAATATCGACACTAACTTTACTCTCACACTCAACTGTCATCTGAATGATTCCTTTATTTTTTTTGTAGCTGTTGTTGTTGTTGGTGCTGATAATTAGAAACATTAGAGAGGGCTGTCCAGAGAGCGGTTTTACCGTCTAAAACATTACATTCTGTTCCCCCCACAGCACTTATGGAGAATCCAGGCAAACACGCTTAGGCACTCTGACCCCAACACACAACCACGCACATAATTACACAACACATTAGAGCACAACATCAACCCACACACTAAACACGAGCGCGCGCACACACACACACAAACACGCATACACACACACGCACACATACGTACAAACAGACAGACAAGACACACATACACAGTCATGCAAACACAGAGGAAGACACGGACATAAACACGCAAAGAGATATTTTTCTCTTCCCGCCCCCCCCCCCCTTCAAATCTGTAAATCTAGTTCATAAAAGAAAAGAAGAAAAAAGAAAAAGTTTCCATTGTGGACAGGATTCCTTTCACTGTTTCATTATACACTAGCAGAAAGCCACACTCCAACGGTGCCATTTGGTTTTTCAAGCACTGAACTGAATTGTCTGTGTAGGAGCAAACATTCATTTAACCGCGGTAACTGTGCATCCATTTCCACCGCGAGTGACGGCCCACACAGAGGTCAATTCACTTTCGGTTTCAAAAAAAAAAAGAAAAAACAAAAAACCAAAAAAAAAAACAAAAAAAAAACGCCTAAGAACAGCCTCCAATTTCACAACAAGCACGACTCGCCAAAAAAAAAAAAACCCTGCTCAGTGAACATCTACACGCAACGGTAAACAGGAAGCAGACATTAAACGCTGATATAATTCTTGTGATACAAACTCTAAACGAATATATGCAACTCATTGTCTTGACCGGTCAATCTAATTGGGGCAAATGATTGAGGTAAATACCACTGCTCTGCTGGGACAGCGCGGACCCGCAAACCATATTACGTCTCCTTCTTCATCCGAGTTCGCTTTGTCCACCGTAAAGCGGCTATTTCTCAAAGAGAACAATAAACATGACTATTTTCCATGGTTTAACCTTCACGTATTTCTTCTTAATAACTAATCCAAGGCTCTAATAAACGCTGTCTCTTGACTCATTTAAGCCTTTGTTTATTTGATAACCACGTGAATAGACCCGCGGATCCGTATTCCAATCACCACAGTTCACGCCGGGGACTACGTTATTATTAACACCAGCAATGTGAGATGCCAATGGCAACTAATATCTGCATCACAGTGTCCAACGATTCACAATAACTTATAATTTTCTCTTGCGCTGTAGTTTCATCACCCTTCATAACGTTTTTTATTAAGTATTCATGACCAGTGAATCGTATCTTTGTAAAATTGAAGGTGCTCTACATAAAACATGAACTAATTTTCCAAAATCTCACAAAACGTCAAACTCGTTACACGTGTAGATTGTGTGGCGTTTTATACTCCGGCTGGTATTCTGGGTCTCACCTGAGCCGTACGCGTCAGTAGCTGTTCGTTGGTTGTGAGTGCTAGCAGGTACTCCTGAAGGATGCCTTGTTCCTGTTAACAAAGAAAGAGGACATGCCATGTTATGGAAATCCTTTATTTAAAAAGCAAGGAAGGAGAGGGAGAGAGAGAGAGAGAGAGAGAGAGAGAGAGAGAGAGAGAGAGAGAGAGATATCAAATGAAAAAGTCACCTAGGTTTTACGGGGGGAAAACACATCTAGAGCTAACTAACCCCAACCCCACTAACCCCAAAATTCTGGTGTAAACATAGTGGTTGACATTAAGGAATTAAAGACAGTAAAATTGTGAGCAGAAATAAATTGAACTGTTCATCTACGACGTCTAATCCCCCCACCGTGTAACAACCACACACCATCCTTCTCTCATCTCTGCCGCCGAGGGGATTTGGGATGATGTAAAAATGCTTTTGTATGAGTGACGGTTCACCAGCCGTTACAGAACGGAGGCGTGAGACGCGACGCTACTCGGAACTCGATTTCAGCGGCCAAACGGAAACTTCAGACCCGGAAAAAAAACCCGTCCTATTAAAGATTGGGGGAGCTGATTTAAAACAGAACCCGGTCTCACAGGCCATCCGTGTGTGTTTATACTCAGAGAGCTTCAGAGAGAGATTACGACAGCGGCCTTCATACAGTCTCAAATCAAACTGTTTATGTTAACTTCCATTCCTCCTCAGCCGGTTTACGAAATACAGCGAAATACCTCTGAGGTGATACGCGAATTAAAAGAAGCAGGATTTGATACGTAAGTATTGGAGGAAAAAGTAAAACTAATGGACAAAGAGACACCATGTGATTCTCTCTCACGTACGTTTACAAGTTCTGCAACCAAACGCAAAACTGTGGGCGCTTTACTGTATTCACGTACATGACTCTCCTATCCAGGGTCACTTAGAATATCAGTGTCGGTTAGAGACTGAACGGCTCCTGGGCAAACTTTGACATAAGCGCCCTCCCCCAGGGAGAGCGAAGCGAGTAATTTAAACCCGCAACACCGCAGATTACAAGGTCATTTCCCTGAACACGATGCCTGTCTGACAGGCCAGTGTATTCAAACGATGTAAACATGCGGAAGAATCTTTTTGGAAAAACGTTGATTTCACAGGTAAAAGAGTGCGACTTCGCCACGTTTTTCAGTAAGTATTGACGGGGGGTGGAGAAGGAGACGCATGAGGCTACATCTGGCTCACCGTCACAAAGTATAGCTGTGAATTTCTCAACCGAAAAACCTGTTCATTCTATTCTATGGCATGCAGCTATTAGCAAAAAAAAAAAGAAAGAAAGAAAGAAAAAAAAACCCTCACCTGACGTCAAATATGTCTCTCAGGGCGAGCGCTAATGGCCAGATGGTGAACTACAGTGTATTAGCATACACCTGCTAATCTGCGAGCAGAGATTCGTGCAAGAGGAAAAAAAAAAACCCTCGATTCGAGAACTGTTGCTAGGCATGTACACTGCTAAAACAAAACAAAACAAACAAACAAACAACAAAAATAAAAACCCAGAGGGCTGGACGACTTCATCTCCAAGACTGTGGCCTCACTATCGTCAGGGCTGACTCCTGTTCAAATGGATTACTCTCTCTTACACCTGTGCTTAAGTCATTTTGGTAAGGGATGTCAAAAAACAAAGATGAGGGTTAAGATGTTCTGTTGTCCTCTTGATACATGTTTTCAATGTTGGTTCATTTTGGCATGGAGTACTTGTGACTAATCTCAAAACAGTCTGTAAAAACATACAACTGTCCATCTCTTCAGGCTTCTTCTCTGAATTCCTATTGGACTTCAAATGACAGACTGCCTGATGCTACACAAAGCACTGGGTGCTACATGGACAACTACGATTGGTTGATTTAGTTGTCTGACAAGACATTCAACGTTAAAACCACTTCCTGTACTAAAGTAACAAATATCTTTTATACCAAAGACAGACAAAGGGGGGAGAGAGAGAGAGAGAGGATTTTAGGAAGGGCACTTCCTCATGTAAAAGTAAACCCATGCTTGAATGAAAAACAAACACACACACACACACACACACACAGTATCTGTAAACAGATGATGAAACACAACTTATTACAGTCTGTTTGATCTCCACCTCCCACAGTAAAATTAGAAATAATGTCACAGACATAAACGTATAGCTCATTAGCCGTGAGTCGTTGTCCACCATGTGAAATATGATGTCTGTTGTGTGTTGTTCATCAGTACCTCAGTTTCTCACATCACAAAGGCCCAGAATGTCACAAAACTACGCTGTGGTTTTAACAACTGGACGGCACGTACGTGTGTGCGTGTGTATGTGCGTGTGTGTGTGTGTGTGTGCGTGTGATATGACCTGCAGTGCTGAGCATGAGGTACAGCAGGAACACAGACGCACAAAAACACAAACAAAAACAACACATACACACACACACACACCCTCAAACACCTTCCTTTACTGGTTTTCACTCTGAACTGTTGTGTGACCATGTTGTGAGAATCATGCTGAGAGAAACAGCTATTGGTTGAAGGAATGAAGGAGTTATGACCTCA